>NW_010941744.1:0-276 GCF_000633955.1 Camelina sativa
TCTGAAAGTCACAAAGACGCTTATAAGCCTCCTTTGTGCGAAGAGAGATACTACCAATGGTTTGCTTTCCCAAGAGGCGCAGATGGGGTTTCAGAGCCTTTAACTTCTTTGAAAAACGATGCATGGCGGAAGTAGAGTGGAAAAGAGGAGGAGAGGCACTCCATCACTGTGCAATCTCTGTTTGGTAATTCGGATGAGTAGTAATTGCATTAACAAATTTAAAAGGTCTTTTAACCCTTTTGGCTTCCCCAGCAATATAAAATCTGCAACGCATAT
>NW_010941745.1:0-276 GCF_000633955.1 Camelina sativa
GATTTCGGTTGTCTGATTGAAACTAAGGTGAAGGAAAGACGTGCGGATAGAGTGGTGAGATCTGTGTTTGCAGGCTGGTCCTTTCTATCAAACTACGATGAGCATCGGTTAGGGAGACTTTGGGTGGTTTGGAAGAACAATGTCAGGGTTACTCCGGTCTATCGAACTGCTCAGTTAATCACATGCTCAATCTACATTGAAGGAATGGAGGAGTTCTTTGTTTCTTTTATTTATGCTTCCAATTTGTCTGCTGAGCGACAGGAATTGTGGACTGAT
>NW_010941746.1:0-276 GCF_000633955.1 Camelina sativa
TGAATCATCACAACAGCAAAGTATAAACCCAGGCGAGGTATCCCACCATTTCTTTAAACCTTTTGCAATGTACTCGAGGAGGATGACTTTTAAACATTCATGCTTAAATCAGCAGCCATTTTGATTTTGTTTTCAGGAGGAAGTGACTACACCAAAACCTCCAGCGGCTGGGAATACAAGTGAAAACCAGGACCAGCCAAGTCCAATTTCTGTTTTGTTTCCGCCATTTGAAGAGGAAGGTGTTGACAATCCAGAATGTTCTGGTTCAACCAAGCT
>NW_010941747.1:0-276 GCF_000633955.1 Camelina sativa
AGGTAAGAGCAGGACTGATATTGCCCATGGCGGAAGCTAAGGTTGGGTTGCTGTATTTGATGCCTACGTATCCTGTAATCACATATATTGATCTTTTTTTTGTATATATTTTCAGCCAAAAATCATATATTAGCAACACTATAATAATGATAATTTCATATTACGTATTGGAAGAAGGAATGTATTATTTGGAAATTACCCTAGAAATCCCTGAAGTCCAATCTTGCACAGTATTGAGAGACTTAGTGGAGGAAGTGTTCTTGACCTGTAAAAAAA
>NW_010941748.1:0-276 GCF_000633955.1 Camelina sativa
AAAGTGTTGGTTATAAATGAATATTATGTGTAGATTTTACAGTGACATTATTGCGAGTCTTAAACACATGTAACAAGAATGGTCACCGGATTATCCATACTCATATATAATTGATGTATAACCAAAAAAATAATAAAGAGAAAAAGAAGAGAGAGTGGGAAAGAGTTGACATTTGGAGCCAATAAGAGCTCAAATGCACGCAATCACAAAAAAGAAAAAAAATAAATTATAGATGAGGTGTATTCATTGTGTGAATTAATTTAAGCATGTTCATTG
>NW_010941749.1:0-276 GCF_000633955.1 Camelina sativa
AGGTTAGAAAGAGAGAAAACCAAACATTTGTATAATTATATTATAATATAATATTATATTCTCTTTCTTGTGCCCTTATACGAATCATATATATTGATATACATACATATAGTATGCTGTTGAATAATGAATCATTCATATTTTTATAAGTATTAACTATTTAAACAAATAATAACATTTGGAACGAAGACTTTGTTACATATTTATTAACAAAAATATAGAATATTTATAAGCTATATATTTATGGTATTGATATGTTGATCCGGGGTTGAACCG
>NW_010941750.1:0-276 GCF_000633955.1 Camelina sativa
GATGAATCATATGGCTTGACGAAGAAGCTTTTCTTGGCAGCTATACTACGCACACCGCTTGAGAAGCTTGGGATCCCACTATTCAAGAAGGACATAATGAGTGTTTCCAACAGATTCAATGAGCTGCTAGAGAGGATTCTTGTGGAACACAAAGAGAAGCTACGCGAGGAGCATCAAGGTATGGATATGATGGACGTGTTGATGGCAGCTTATGAAGACGAAAACGCAGAGTATAAGATCACTATGAATCAGATCAAGGCTTTTTTTGTGGTAAAT
>NW_010941751.1:0-276 GCF_000633955.1 Camelina sativa
TATATTTGTAAGTAAATTTTAGTGAAATTTTAACTTAAAATAGTATGCAATTATTTAATTAGATTTAATATGTGAAAATTTAAGGTTTTTTTTGCTAAATGTGTCTCGAGCTTCTGGCGGCGACACATCAGCTTTTTCAAGAAAGTGTTTCTCTGTTAATATATAGGGGATATGTGAATATAATGTATTTAGGTTGGTATTTATGTTGACACATGTGAACCACAAAAAACATGTATTTATGTAGAAGGTCCCAAATTTGGTTTCGAAAAGAAAGAA
>NW_010941752.1:0-276 GCF_000633955.1 Camelina sativa
GCCAATTTTGATTAGTAGTAATGCGCTGCGGTATATATACCCGAGAGATAAAAACCATTTTGTCGATGTGGGACAATTTTCATTCTCACTTACTAAAACTAATTTAATGGGCCTAGATTATGTAAACCTTATTGGGCCTGGGTTCAGTTCGTAAGACGCTGTAACGACGCCGTTCCCGTTGCTCCCCGCACGGCCTGTGAGGAGGAACCAAGATTTGGCTGGCGCAAGGGTAAAGCTCAAGACAAAATGCTGAGGTTCTGATTATCGAAGAGTGGT
>NW_010941753.1:0-276 GCF_000633955.1 Camelina sativa
CTATTCTTACAAACTATAAGTATTATATTTCGTAGCTATAATTTGGAAGAAGCTCTCTAATTTTTCATTCTCATAAAAAAAAAGAATCATTGCCTTTTTTAACAGTTTTCTTATATTGATTTGTGACGTAATGTTTGGACATACACATACGTATTTACCCAAAATATGATGATCAGATTAATGGTTTTATAAAGTTTAAGGAAAATTTTGACTAGATTCGCAAGGGGTCGGGGAGCTTCGTCTTTTTAAGATACCCTTCAATCTCGTGATGGTGAT
>NW_010941754.1:0-276 GCF_000633955.1 Camelina sativa
GTTAGGCAAAGGATTTGGGGTAAATGGGTTGCTGAGATTAGAGAACCCAACCGTGGGAGTAGGCTTTGGCTTGGTACTTTCCCTACCGCTGAAGAAGCTGCCTCTGCTTATGACGAGGCGGCTAAAGCTATGTATGGTCCTTTGGCTCGTCTCAATTTCCCTCTGTCTGATGGCTCTGAGGTTACGAGTACCTCGAGTCAGTCTGAGGTGTGCACGGTTGAGACTCCTGGTTGTGTTCATGTGAAAACAGAGGAGGCAGATTGTGAATCTAAACCA
>NW_010941755.1:0-276 GCF_000633955.1 Camelina sativa
ATCTAACCGTACCGAGTTAAACCAACCACATTCAATTGTTCGTCCTGGCTTTGAACTCTCTCTCTCTGGATGAATCCTGAATCCTCTCAAGCAAGCTTCTTCGATTTCCCTCTGACGCCAATCTTCTGGTCTCGATTCCAATCGTAAGTGTTCTTCGTTCTCTAAGTGTTGTTTGGGACTAGTCTCAATGTAGATCGTCTTTGGAGATAATTTAAGTAAAGAGATTGATAATCCCTAATTGTTCCGTTTGATTGTTAAAACTTTACTAGATTAGTC
>NW_010941756.1:0-276 GCF_000633955.1 Camelina sativa
ATCAACATTTCAGGGTTCAGAAGGACTAGGATTGGGAATCAAAACCCGCAATTCTCAGTTGATGCGCTCCTCAATCTCACCCGTTTAGCTTCCTTCAACGCCTCAAGGTTCTCTCTTCCAGGTCCAATCCCGCCTTTGTTCGGATCACGTCTGTTGACTTTAGAGGTGTTGGACCTTAGCTCTTGTTCAATCACGGGGACCATCCCTGCAACTTTGACTCGGCGGTTATTACGCCTCACGGTTCTTGATCTTTCCAATAATTCAATCAGTGGCAAA
>NW_010941757.1:0-276 GCF_000633955.1 Camelina sativa
GCTAGCTAGAACTTGCATTATTATACTGAATGATGCTCAAATCTTCAACTTTGGAGCTTTAATATTGTGTGTGAAATTTGATGGCAGGAACTATGTGGTGCAATACATAATAGAGAAGAACGTTGGAGGAGTGAATGTAATGTTCGAGTTGAGGGGGAATTACGTGAGATTAGCTACACAGAAGTTTGGTAGCCATGTGGTGGAGAAATGCCTCAGGTATTATCCAGATAGCAGATCTCAGATCGTGCATGAACTCGTCTCTGTTCCAAACTTCGC
>NW_010941758.1:0-276 GCF_000633955.1 Camelina sativa
TACATTGCAGGTGGGTAATGCCTCGGACTGTATCAGCTTCGACCTTCGGCCTTCAGATGCAATTAATATAGCAGTTAGATGCAAGGTAAGACATTACTATGTTTATTTTATTATTTGCCATCTAAGCTAAATATAAATACGTCTTCATTGATATATCGTGTTGATCCATCTATAGGTACCTATCCAAGTGAACAAGTACCTTGCATATAGTGATGGAATGAGAGTCATTGAGTCAGGAAAGCTATCAACACCGGCACCTGCTTCAGATGGTTTACT
>NW_010941759.1:0-276 GCF_000633955.1 Camelina sativa
GATTCGGGTCGGGTTTCGAACATCTCGGGTTCAAGATCCGATAAACTCTCAGCGGCTAAGCCTTTGAATTCGAACTCGACGCCGAGGTTCTGAGCGAACTGAGCTAATCTCCAACCTAACTGTTGAAGCGAATCCGAATTCTCCTTCTGCGGTGGTCCGACTCCGGTGAGACGAAACAACGGAGGTCCGCCGGGTCGGAGAGCTAAAGCTTGCATCAAAGCAGGCCATTGCATCCCTTGGTTAAGCCCTAAATCGATGACGTGTACTCTACGCGAC
>NW_010941760.1:0-276 GCF_000633955.1 Camelina sativa
TGAACCAACAAAGTCTTCTATTTTTTTCCAGTCCCGATCAAACCTAGAGGACACAAGAAAATTGTCAGCAACAAAGTAAAATTATTTTCTCAGAAAAAATATAATTTCACAAACAGAAGAGCAATGTGACCATTACCAAAATCATGCATTTAATACACAGAAGAAAAAAGTTTAGGACTGGTTGGAAAATGATTTCATGCATTGCTCTAAAAGCTGACTTTGTAGTAAGTTTTTTCAGTTCTCATGTTGAAACCAGATGCCAAGTCCTTCATTGAA
>NW_010941761.1:0-276 GCF_000633955.1 Camelina sativa
CAATATCGTTTTGTACGTATTGATAAATAATATACAATTCATGCATGTTTTGTTCTGGTGTGAAGGGAGTTGTTGGGCTTTCTCCACTGTGGGAGCCGTGGAAGGCTTAAACAAGATTGTGACGGACGAGTTGGTCACTTTGTCTGAGCAAGATTTGATCAATTGTAACAAAGAAAACAATGGTTGCGGAGGAGGCAAAGTCGAGGCTGCCTATGAGTTCATTATGAACAACGGCGGTCTTGGTACCGACAACGAGTATCCTTACAAAGCTGTTAA
>NW_010941762.1:0-276 GCF_000633955.1 Camelina sativa
AATCCCAGTGGTCAAATCAAATCTGAGAAGAAGCTGTTGGTTCTCAAACCAGCTAGGGAAAACGGTGTCAGTGCTGTTAAAGAATCTGGAAGTCCTAGTGCTAATACAAACAGTCGAGCCGCCTCTAGCCAGCTGATGTCCAATGCCCAACCAACACAATCTGCTCCTGTCAGAAGTACAAACAGCCCGAAGGAGCTCAAGGGAGCTAGTGCCTTCTCCATGATATCTGGCCAAACTATTGAAAAGAAATCTTCTGCTGCTCAAACTCAGAGCAGA
>NW_010941763.1:0-276 GCF_000633955.1 Camelina sativa
AAGTGTGATAACTGAATCTAGGGAATGAATGAGACCTCTAGATTATTACACCCACGACAATCTTGCAGCGGACGATAAGCTTTAAGTTCTCTGTGGCTGCCACAAGGAAGCATCATGGCAACAAAGAAAAAGAATCAACAAATAGAACAGTGTAGCCAAAAAAAAAAGAAAAGACGAGCTTCCGGAAGAAGAGAGAGATATAATATCATTACGGTGCTTGTGACTCAGAAATGGCTCCACCGACATGAACAGCATGTAGCAATACCTGCCAATCGT
>NW_010941764.1:0-276 GCF_000633955.1 Camelina sativa
GGAGGATAGTGACAAGTCTCAGCCTCCTCTGATGACTCAGTACTATAGTCTAATGGGCTGTTTATACCATAGTCATAATCACGGTCCATTTCTTCGTTCAACCTGAAACCGAAGCATATAGCATATTAAAACAGTTAAACATGGGTTCATATAGCATACAGCATATTAAAACAGTGAACAACAAACATAAACATTGATCCATTCTAAACATTGAATCACATATAAAACATACACATTCATGAAAAACATTTAGCATAAACAAAGAAAATGGATTCA
>NW_010941765.1:0-276 GCF_000633955.1 Camelina sativa
TTTTTTTTTTTTTTTTTTTTTTTTTTTTTTTTTTTTTTTAACAGCTACCGTCCATAACCATATTTAAACACGATATATTCAAATATAACTTTGACACTTCTCCCATTGATTTATCATCAGAAATTTAGAATACAAAAAAAAAGAGGATAGATTGAGAAAACGAATTTCAACATCCAATTTACATAGATAAAATTCATAAATGTGATAAATTAATTTCTAAGAAAGGAAAAAAATGATAATAAATTCCATGTGCCTAATCAAGTGTCGGAGTCAGAT
>NW_010941766.1:0-276 GCF_000633955.1 Camelina sativa
TTTTCTCGACGAAAAAAATTGTTCGATAATGTGTATAATAAGTATTGAAGAAAAACTGGAACACATGTAGAATATCAAAAAGGGATTAATATTAACTAAACTATTCAAGAGGAACCAGCGGCTTGGTTTTAAGGAAGTTGTCGAAAGGAGTAGAGGCAGGAGGATTGAAGAAAGGAGGGGTTTGATACTCAGTGACACACACATTAGAAGACGCTGGTGCACCCAACCCCATCATCTCCCACGAACTCCTCTGCTCCACAAACGGATTCCCACCAC
>NW_010941767.1:0-276 GCF_000633955.1 Camelina sativa
TACCTGCTTAGCCAAACCGGTGATCTGTTGCAAGTCACCAACTGCGCCAGTAGTCACCTCAGAGTCACCAAAAATGACTTCTTCTGCGGCTCTACCACCGAGTCCACCAACAATTCTTGCAAAGAGTTGCTGCTTGGAGATTAGAGTAGGGTCATCTGAGGGAATGAACCAAGTCAGACCTCTTGCTTGGCCTCGTGGTATCAATGTGACCTTTTGGACAGCATCATGTCCTGGAGTCAAAGTTCTGCAAGAACGAATAACGAACTTCAAACTAAG
>NW_010941768.1:0-276 GCF_000633955.1 Camelina sativa
TACATCTATCTCTCTCTCCCCCTCCATAGTCACGGTAGACTTGAATGAAAGTTGTAGAACATTTAGAAACTTTTTCGATCGTTGTATCCAAATCCTTGGAGTCGTCGAAATTTGTAGACATGAGAACCATTGCAGCCATATTGGCAGACAATGGAGGCTACACAATGCTTGAGAAATTAGGAGCAAGAGTTCAACATGGTATCAGAGCTCAACTTGATCCTAGGAGCCTTTGCCTGTTAAAGCAAGAAACAAGAAAAAGTGAAAGTCAGAACAAAA
>NW_010941769.1:0-276 GCF_000633955.1 Camelina sativa
TCCATTTCCCCGGAGTTCAAAGTAGTCGATTTTTGAGAGTAGAAAGACCTAAGTCCCCACAGGCGGCGCCAAATTGTTGGGGTTAGAAACAACAATTGAAGGAAAAAGTTTGAAAGATAAGATCTGGGCAGACTTTCAGTATAAATCGACTTAGAACTATGAAGAACAACGAACTGAATTTTAAGTATTGATTTCGTGTATTTCTGCTGGATCAAAAACTACCCCTCGTCGTTTTACAAAACTGGATATTTAAACTAAAACCCTCAGCCAAACTCC
>NW_010941770.1:0-276 GCF_000633955.1 Camelina sativa
TTTTTTTTTAGTAAACAAATTGTTAGTTCTTGAAAATATGTTTAGAATTTAGGAAGACAAGGAGTATATATCACGAAGTTTAAAACATTAATGAATCATATTTGTTACATTATGTTCTCTCATATACTAATGTTAGTACACATTGCAAGGGTTAACCGGAACTCATTGGTTTGCTATTTCAGTGTGATAATGGACATATAGCTTGCTCTTCTTGCTGTCCTAAACTGAAAAATAAGTGCCCTGCTTGTGCTTTGCCTATTGGTCACAGTCGTTGCA
>NW_010941771.1:0-276 GCF_000633955.1 Camelina sativa
TTGGAGACAACTTTCGGCGTCCTTTGGCCGGCTGTTTGCCGACATCTTGGTGAGTCCGGCGAAGGAGTCGCCCCTCACAACAATCCCCACCTCATCCAAATACACCAAGCTGAATCTTGGAAAGCTTTACCTACAAGGGTGGGTCAAAAGTACAAAGCAAAGATGAAGTTAGCCATGCTCCACCATGATCTTACCCCACCTGAAGTACAAGCTTTCAATGTGGTAATCTCTTCTCTCTCTCTTATTTAAGTCTCCTATACTAAATAAGTTTGAACC
>NW_010941772.1:0-276 GCF_000633955.1 Camelina sativa
TTACAAAAATTAAATAAATGAAAAAGCCTACTAATTCACAAACTTCAAATCAATTTGCGGAACCAAATTCTTCCCAAAGATAAACACAAGATCATTCTCCAATGGAGTTAGATTCAAGTCCAAGATCTTCTTGCTGCTACTGCATCGATTCAAAACCGGTCTGGAATAAACAAGAGAAGAAGGGATAACCGATTGTTCGGTCATCATGCTCGCTCTATGCTTTCTCATATGACCGCCTAGAGCTTGACCGGTACCAAAAATTTGATCGCAGATTGA
>NW_010941773.1:0-276 GCF_000633955.1 Camelina sativa
TTTCTTCTTATTGCGTCATCATGATTCTGTATCATGCTGACCTCTTACATGGATGTACAAAATGCAGAGGGATAAAAATGGCCAGCAATATTGGTCAAAAAAAGAATTGCCAGATCCATCTGAGAATGAGCTGAAAAAGCTGGTGGCACCAGAGCATGTAAGTTTTGCCTTTGAGTTAATTTCATGATTTACACGCCATTTGGTTTCTACTGTCCAAAGTTGCATTAAATGGAAGTATACTCCTTAAGATGCATGATATTCTATATTTTGTTGGCG
>NW_010941774.1:0-276 GCF_000633955.1 Camelina sativa
TCACAGCTCTTGGAATTCCATACCTTGGGAAGATTATGGTCTTAAAATGTTTAAGTACCAGTTTGTGATCATTAGTAGGGCTGGCAATAGCCTCTACCCACTTGGAGACATAGTCCACTGCCACTAATATGTAGACATTCCCATTTGAAGGAGGATTAAAAGGTCCCATGAAATCAATTCCCCACACATCAAATATCGCAACTTCCAGAATTGGGTTTTGGGGCATTTTATTCCTTCTTGTGATATTTCCCATTCTTTGGCAAGCATCACACTTTG
>NW_010941775.1:0-276 GCF_000633955.1 Camelina sativa
TTTTTTCCATTTTTCCGATTTTAAAACCGATTAGAGTAAAATCCCGGCAGAGCACCACCGCCGAGCGATTAAACAGCGCCTCGGCGGTTTCGGCGGCCGCGTTTTAAAACAGGGGTCTCAACTTAGGACCGAATAAATTAATTAATTTATAGAGATTATTAATTTATCGAGTATTAATTTATGGAGGTTCTACTGTATTTCACAAATCTCTTTGTTTATCGGTTCTAGCTATCATTGTAAGCTGTTACAATGTACCGGTTATTTCTTTATGCGACC
>NW_010941776.1:0-276 GCF_000633955.1 Camelina sativa
GTTTTGTTAATCTGTCTTGCAGGAGCTGATATCAGAAGCGTATGCATAGAAGCAGGGATGTATGCAATCGGAGCTAGGAGAAAGGCTGTGACTGAGAAAGACTTCCTGGACGCAGTGAACAAAGTGGTTAGAGGTTATCAAAAGTTCAGTGCAACTCCAAAGTATATGGCCTACTACACATAGAGAAAAGTCAAAAAGTCAGAAAACTTATCATTTCTGTCCCTCGACCTCTATACCTTCCATCTCTTTTGCAGATTTTTTTTTTTTTTTTTTTTA
>NW_010941777.1:0-276 GCF_000633955.1 Camelina sativa
ACTACATAAATTTAAAATTTAATCTGTTACTAGCTTATGCATATTTAGAAGTTAATGTGTTAATCTATTTTTATGTTCTGTTGGTTTCTAAAATAATTTCCTAGTGGCTATACATTAGCAATCTACATATTTATATAAAAGTTATACGCTATGTAACTATCGATATGTATGTCAGTAAGTTACTGACAGTAAGTGTGTTACTTATAAATAACCACACACATGTGAAGTTTGAAGTTTCTATGAATTGTAACTTGATCAGAAGAGATAGTAAAATAC
>NW_010941778.1:0-276 GCF_000633955.1 Camelina sativa
TTTGGATCGTTGTATCAAGAAATGGTGGAAGAGAAAGAGGAAGAAGAGGACATGAGGGAAGCATTTAGAGTATTTGATCAAAATGGTGATGGATTCATTACAGATGAAGAGCTGAGGTCAGTGCTTGCATCAATGGGGTTGAAGCAAGGAAGAACACTTGAAGATTGCAAGAAAATGATAAGTAAGGTTGACGTTGATGGAGATGGTATGGTTAATTTTAAGGAGTTCAAGCAAATGATGAGGGGTGGTGGGTTTGCTGCTCTTAGCTCCAATTAA
>NW_010941779.1:0-276 GCF_000633955.1 Camelina sativa
GACAATTTTCCCTCTCATTGGCTTCTTTTGAGCTGATCTAGTACTTGTTGTTGACAAAAAAAAAAAAATATATATATATATATATATTTGATTAATTACAAAAATAAAATAAAAACTTAAATTGCCGAAATAATTAAATAGATACTAAACTTGAGAACCGAAAGAATTGAAATCGAACTGATATCGAATTAAGAACATAATGGATACTCAAAATATCTAACATGTAACTATTTATCCAATTATCCATAATATTAATTATATTTAAAATTAATATGA
>NW_010941780.1:0-276 GCF_000633955.1 Camelina sativa
AGATGAGAGATGCATCTACCAATGGAATTGTGTTGTCGCCTGTAGGCAATATGAAATTTTAATAGAGAGTTAGGTTCATGTACAAGGAATCGTCCATGTGTGCCCAATTATGACCCCAAGACCACATCTATATAGCTTGAATTCGCCCCCTTTTTCTTTAATTTATATATCTAATTTGATGTAATTCCGTAAGAAGAATTACTTCATATCATTTTAAAAAGTTTAATACTGTTTGTCGTCAAAATTAAATAAACTAGAATGAAAGTTATATAGCAA
>NW_010941781.1:0-276 GCF_000633955.1 Camelina sativa
AAGTTACATTGCGAAACCAGCTGCTTCTTGGCTCGATGATTTTCTTGGATGGCTATCACCAGAGGCTTTTGGCTGTTGTCGGAAGTTCACTAATAGCAGTTATTGTCCTCCAGATGACCAGGTCAGTCTTATCGTTTATAGCTTATTGTGGAAACTACCTTGATTTCTTAGTTTCTTTGTCTCTTTAACAGATATAGTCATAGATGAAAAAATTATGGTTCATAGGCTATTTTTTTTTATCTGTTTAATTGCCTTTAAACAAACATGTTTAAAATA
>NW_010941782.1:0-276 GCF_000633955.1 Camelina sativa
CTCCAAAGGAAATTGGTGGGCTTGGAATGCTGTCTATGGGTCATATTTTGATCCCACAAAGTGACCTTCGATACAGCAAGCAGACAGATATTGGTGTAAGCCATTTCAGGAGTGGAATGAGCCACGAGGAGGATCAACTGATTCCTAATCTTTACCGTTACATACAGTCTTGGGAAAGCGAATTTATTGATTCACAGCGGGTGTGGGCAGAGTATGCTTTGAAGAGGCAGGAAGCACAGGCCCAAAATAGACGGTTGACGCTGGAGGATCTGGAGG
>NW_010941783.1:0-276 GCF_000633955.1 Camelina sativa
TGAAGGAATCATTAGCAGCTGCCTTGGCTTTGGTTCACCAGCATGAGAAGTCTCCGAAAGAGGAAAAGACTTCAGAAACTGAAGAAGCTACTAATGTTCCAGTAGCTGAAAGTAGTGAGCCTGCCTCAGCCTGTGTTACCGGCGTTCCAGTAGCTGAGGGGATCATACCGGCATCATCCACAAGGGATGAAAGTTCTGGGCTTAACGGCAACAATGGAAGAATCTTGTGGCAAGAGACTTCCAATGACACAAAGATGAATTATGTTAATCAATCTG
>NW_010941784.1:0-276 GCF_000633955.1 Camelina sativa
ATACTACATAATCTAGAAAGACGAATATGACCAATCTTTATGTGTCCGGAAGTAGAACACATACCTCATCTTGTAGAATTTTATGTTTACGATGATAATCTTTTGTAATGTAAATTGTAGATTTGTAATCCGAAAGAAAATAGTCTTTATTTATAATCACAAAAGTTTAATCTTTATGGAGAAAATTAAATAAAAATCTACAATCTTCTGCAAGATCCAAAGCTCTGTTGTGGGTTGAACTCGAACCCATAATCACGGTCACTCCTCTCTCTCTCC
>NW_010941785.1:0-276 GCF_000633955.1 Camelina sativa
GAAGCTTGAATTTGGGTGATGATATCTGACAAACCAAGGCCACCATTTCGATTACTGCCTTTGTTGATGCTGTGCGTTGATTCAGCAGTTGCGCTACTTGTGTAACTATTGGATGCTGGAACAGCAGCATGGAAAGGAGGATCACGAGACGATGGAGGGTCAACTCCTGCACTAGGGGAAAAAGAATACAAATTTAGCTGCGCAAGGATATCTTAACTCATGTTAAAGGACGTTTCAAAAACAAACTATACTCTCGTAAGGAAAGAAACTCAATAC
>NW_010941786.1:0-276 GCF_000633955.1 Camelina sativa
TTATTAACATTTTGGGTTCACATATTTTAGCCATTGAAGAGCACATTGCACTTGATTGGAACATATTATTTGTGAAGACAATTAAAATTAAGACATTCATTGATTATCTTTGCAGATTAGAGGAGATGTGCATATATGTCTGATGGGTGATCCTGGAGTTGCCAAAAGTCAGCTTCTCAAGCACATTATAAATGTTGCTCCAAGGGGAGTCTACACAACAGGCAAAGGTAGCAGTGGAGTTGGTCTAACTGCCGCTGTTATGAGAGATCAAGTAAC
>NW_010941787.1:0-276 GCF_000633955.1 Camelina sativa
AACTAAATATAATGAGTAAAATCCTAATATTAAAATTATTATTCTTATAATTAATTTTAAGAATAAGATATTTACCAACGCAACAGTTCTTCTCATTCTCTGTAGCATTCTCAAGCGTTATTGCATCTGTTAGATGAAGAATGTTGCCTGGACATCTGGGAGGTATTGGGGTGATTCGAGTTTGATTTGTTATCAATATGAGGAAAGGATTGTTACAGTTCCTGAAAGTTTGCTGATTTTCCATAACTTCGAACTTATAAAGAAGAAACCATTCTC
>NW_010941788.1:0-276 GCF_000633955.1 Camelina sativa
AGAGTTTATAATTAGCCTATGATCACAAATGGATGGTTATTGTTATAACTTTACAAAAGCTGTCTACTTCAGAAACTTGCAAAAGAAACAAAAGAAAATTGAATTGCAAAAGAATAAATGATTATATTTGATTCTTGAGAGGTGTAATGTCAATTCATATAACCACGTCTGCCAAAAAAAAAAAAAGAATGATCATATACCATCATTTTTTACATCTAAAAATTTACAGATGTAAAAGGTTAAATGTGTCAACTATAGAGGACCCATGAATTTGTC
>NW_010941789.1:0-276 GCF_000633955.1 Camelina sativa
CCACAAACTTATTGACTTGGTGGTTAATCTTGTTCCACCTAGCCTTAAATTGTGAAGGCCCTCTTACATTTGGACTAGATGATCCATCATTTGCTTTGAAGTAAGCAGCAACCCTCGTCCAGAAACTTTGAAGCCGCTGCTCATTACTCACCACCGGATCCTTGCTTGTATTTAACCAAGCGCTTATGAGGTTGACATTCTCCTCTGCACTCTACCGCTTTCTTATTCGCCTTCCTCCGTCTTCTTCATTCTCATCAACCGCTACATCGATACAGT
>NW_010941790.1:0-276 GCF_000633955.1 Camelina sativa
AAAAGAGTGTCGGATTCCTTGAACACATTGTTTTGGACCAAGGAGTGTCCGTGGATCCAGAGAAGACCAAATCAATAAAGGACTGGCCACGTCCGAAGAATGCCACAGAGATAAGGAGATTTCTCGGCTTCGCTGGATATTACCGAAGGTTTGTCAAAGGTTTTGCGAGTATATCTCAGCCAATGACACGGTTGACGGCAAAGGCCACTAAGTTCCAATGGTCGGAAGAATGCGAGAAAATTTTTTGGAGTTAAAGGAAATGCTCACAAGTGCTCC
>NW_010941791.1:0-276 GCF_000633955.1 Camelina sativa
TAGTCAAATGCATTGGTTAGTCACACATTCTGACCCTAGAAACAGTATCAAAGCTTTTTACTGCTTCAAATCAATGTTTTCTTGGTTGTAGCCTCTTTTGGGACAAAATGGGTATAAGTGTTGTCTAAACACTCCAAAATGAACTCGAACTTTTATATTTTATCAAATGCATTGGATTGTTATATATTTTGACCCTAGTGATGGTCATATATTTTACCTTGTTTTCCCATAGTTTATTCACAACTTTTGCATCTTTTGCTATCCATTTAGGCCATT
>NW_010941792.1:0-276 GCF_000633955.1 Camelina sativa
TAAACCTCCTTAATAACTTATTAACTATCTAAACAAATAATATCATCTTAACTATTCTTTTTGATTCTTAAGATCGCTTGCAATATATATTCACCGATCACCATTAATGTATTTATTTAACGCCGATCTCTTTGGTTTACTAGCCCAGTAACCCATCAATGGCCATGTAAGTAACTAAACTGATGTTCTGACTTGTGACAAAAAAATGAGTCGACCAAACCAAACAAAACGACATTTTAAACTGATTATACTACTCTATCTACGTGTATTTACTAA
>NW_010941793.1:0-276 GCF_000633955.1 Camelina sativa
TACCACATGGCTTCACGATCTGGGCTTCCCGACAGCTCAACCATCTTATGAATCTGGTTTCAGTTACAAACAACAATGTGAATGAGTTAGTATGTAACAGGTTCATATAGCTAGAGGACAACAATGTGAATGAGTTAGTATGTAACAAAAACATATCCATCTACATAATCATGAAAACAGAACAAAAAAGGCATTAATGATCTCTATAACAGAACAAAATCATCTTGAATCTCAATCATTAATACTTAACTCAAGGTTATCAAAGCTATGACAGAA
>NW_010941794.1:0-276 GCF_000633955.1 Camelina sativa
TTTGTCTTGAAACAGGCTAAAACCGAGAAAACATTGATTCGAAGTAGAAATAGCTTTTTTACTGTTTCTAGGGTCAGAATTTGTGAGAGTACAAATGCATTTGACTAACTGTAAGAGTTCGGGATGAATTTGGAGTGTTTAGACAACACTTAAACCCGTTTTATCCCAAAACAGGCTTAAACAGAGAAAACATTCTAAACCCGAGAGAAAACATTGATTTAAAGCAGTCAACAGCTATGTTACTATTTCTAGGGTCAAAATATGTAACAATCCAAT
>NW_010941795.1:0-276 GCF_000633955.1 Camelina sativa
ACATCATAAATATAATAAAAATAAAAATAAAGCTTTCTTTATTATTTTAATCTTAATATATCTTATACTGTATTATAAATTAGCATTATATTAATAATAACAATAGAGACTTGATATCGCAAAGCATAAACATATATTCAAACTCGTGTACATCCTGAATTCGTTCACTTTGTTTCCTTCTCAACCGTCTGTCCACACAAAGAAACACCAAATAAGATTCTCATGACAATAAACTTGGTTTACCTATATCAATATGATTGGTTCAAAAAATATCAA
>NW_010941796.1:0-276 GCF_000633955.1 Camelina sativa
TGTTAAGTCGATACATGCATGAACCAAGAGAATCACATGGTGCAGCGTTGAAACAAGTCTTGAGGTATCTTCGAGGTACACTCTCTCATGGTCTCTCTTTCAAGCAAGGAAGCCAGCTGGGTTTGGTAGGATATTGTGACAGTAGTCATAGTGTGGACAAAGACGATGGGAAGAGCACGGCCGGGCATGTTTTCTATCTTAATGAGTGTCCAATCACTTGGAATTCACACAAGCAACAGGTGGTGGCATTGTCCTCATGTGAAGCCGAATTCATGG
>NW_010941797.1:0-276 GCF_000633955.1 Camelina sativa
TTTGATCCATTGGAATGGAAGAGGTACACACTGAATTATCTTGAGTTTATAGATCCTTAGAAAATCCATGGCAACTGAAACATGAGTTTATATGGATTTCTCAGGTGAAGATAAAGACTTTGCATTATGTGATCACCAAGACTAAAACCGGCAAAGGATTCAGCTGCAATAGAGACATGGAAATGTTGAGATGTGGAAAAGGGAAAGAAACTAAAACCTTACACAATTTTATTTGTTTGATTTAACGTTTATTTATTTATTTCTGAGTCTAGAATT
>NW_010941798.1:0-276 GCF_000633955.1 Camelina sativa
TAATCAAATGTCTCATTTTTAAGAATAAAATTGGGTTTTATATGGGTGTGCTTTATGAGAGTAGAACATCCCAACTTATATTTATATAAATTTTAAAGTTTAAAGTTTATTTTTGTAACATGATTGAGCAGTAAAATTTTAATCATAATAACAATATTTTTAATAATTTTGTTGTTGATACTTTAATCGACATATCTAATTAACAATTTTAGGTCAAATCATTGATACATTTGAATCCAAGATTTATATAGTTATTTGTATAATTATAAGTTCAAT
>NW_010941799.1:0-276 GCF_000633955.1 Camelina sativa
TACGGAGATTACGCCGTGGAAGCTGCTTGGCCACTAGGAAGCGCCATAGAAGCAGTATCCTCACCATGAGGAAGCCAATTTTGGGTATTTGCACAAATCCCCCATATTCTTTTGATTTCTCCCAAAATCTCCCCCAAGCTTTTTTCCTACCTCGAAATTTTGTTATTATCATAATCCTTAATTAGTTCCTTTACTATCGATTTTTGTTACAATAATCATCTAGAGAAAAGAGTTTCGATTCTTAATATACCTAATTTTTATTTTGTAATCTAAAAC
>NW_010941800.1:0-137 GCF_000633955.1 Camelina sativa
ACCCTAAAATGAAAACCAACCGTTAACTACCAAATCGCTCCGGTGAAGAGCTATCCCTAGAAGTCACGAAGCATCCCACAAAATTTCAGCACGATCAGGAACCCGACGAGACCACGATCTCAATTACAATCCCCGAT
>NW_010941800.1:211-276 GCF_000633955.1 Camelina sativa
TACTTCTGTAAAAAGTATAATGACGATGAAAGACTTGGGAATAAACCTACCAAATTTCATTACCT
>NW_010941801.1:0-276 GCF_000633955.1 Camelina sativa
TTACAATTACAGTCCAAAATTATTTCCTATATTACGTGTTCGGCCATAAGAATGAAAAGGGACAAAATACCCCCCAAACCCAGCGCAATGTAAACCACAAACCTCGCAAATGAAGAAGACCTCTCTGAAATTTTGTGTTGGTAGTGAAGTCTTCATTGATGACGAGGTCATTAGTTGAATCATTAAAACCACAAAACGATATGTCGTTTGGTGTACAATTATATTCAGAACTTTTACCAGTAGTCACTGCATGAGCAAGAACCGTCCTTGAATGAA
>NW_010941802.1:0-276 GCF_000633955.1 Camelina sativa
GTTTACTGCTTCGAATCAATGTTTTTTTGGTTTTAGCCTGTTTTCTCCAAATTTTTTCCGAACTCTTACAATAAGTCAAATACATTGGATTGTCACACATTTTGACCCAAGAAACACAAACAAAGCTCTCTACTGCTTCAAATTAATGTTTTTTCGGTTTTAGCCTGTTTTCTCGTTTTAAGCCTGTTTTGGGACAAAATGGGTATAAGTGTTAGAATTAGCGAAAGACGAGAGTTTAGAAGAATAGAATCGAGAAAGAGAGAGAGATTAGGTGAA
>NW_010941803.1:0-276 GCF_000633955.1 Camelina sativa
CCGCATGTGAAGACCAAACACCTCAGTAATCTCATCAAGGCTCATTCAACACTGGTTTATGTTCGCTAGCTGAAACATCTTCCTATTTGGTAGAATAGAAGAACTACTAAGCAAGAAATTTTTAACACGCATTGCCATATTAGCGAGGATTAGACGATAGGAAGAAGAGAAGGGAAGAGAAGAGACGACAGATAGAATTAGGGTTTCTATTTTCATCCTGTTTTTCCCCAAAACTTTTCCTTGGGATCATTCGATCACATGCTAAAATCGATTTCC
>NW_010941804.1:0-276 GCF_000633955.1 Camelina sativa
ATGGATCAAAGCTGGTCTATCCTGGCATACTTCTTCTTTCTAATCAGGACGACCAACTTTGCTCCACCATAAAAACCGAAACTTTCAAATAGACCAAAACCAAAAAAAGTTGAAAGAACTAATATACTCCACCTTCAACATTTCTTCCTTTTTCTACCCACCAAATCCGATAAATGTACTCATAGTCCTACGGTTTGACGTTAACTAAGTCCACGGCTAAGTTCCGCCTCCAAAACCAGGTGGCGTTGGCCAAAACCCGCTACCAACACCGCCTCC
>NW_010941805.1:0-276 GCF_000633955.1 Camelina sativa
AGAGACATATGGTTTTCAGACGATCAGATCTGGTTTACTTCACTCAGACGTTGAAAACGTTCAAACTCTGTAGAAATATCCATTTGAACCCGAATCTTAACCAGTTGTTTCTTATGTTTCAGCTTTCAGCTAATAGATTCTGCTTCAGTTTTTTCTATTTCTTTTTTATTGTAACTTGCAAAAAACTCTCTTTATAAAATTTTCTCCAAATAGTACTATTTATTGCCGGTATGATTTGGTTTGGTTTACTGTGTATTACGAGAACGGAATGCTTCG
>NW_010941806.1:0-276 GCF_000633955.1 Camelina sativa
GAAACTAGGATTTCCCACAAATCAACAATGTTATTAGCCATTGAAATCATAGACAAAGACACATCTAACCCAAAATCAATATGCTTGGAGCTTCAAAAAGCCAAACATGACATAAAGATTACTTCTCAAAGCACTTCAGTGATGAAAGATTAAACAAATTATTTGATCATACACACTCGTCAATTTGACAATCTTCACTAAGCATGTGTTCTGTTCTAACTAAATCATAATAATCTACTCAACGAAACAAAATTATAGATCAGAAGACAAACCATA
>NW_010941807.1:0-276 GCF_000633955.1 Camelina sativa
AAGATGAGAGAAAACAAATGTGTTTCTATGAATGCTTCATATAATGTTTGTCTACTTTAAAGCCAAAATGAACAGGAAAGAAAAAAACCATAATGTTATTTCTTTATGTTTTTTCTCACCCAAGAAAATAGTAATGAAGAAAAAATAAACCATTGATTAGTAGTGGCCTAGTGGGGAATACAAGGCTTCCAACTCAAATTTACAAAAATCTAATCAATGTGTTGTTGACTGATTCTTCTCCTCTACTTCTTCGCATTCACATGGAATCTCTCACTC
>NW_010941808.1:0-276 GCF_000633955.1 Camelina sativa
CTTGAGCCCGAAGCAGCTTATGAGCTTTTTAAGGAATTCGAAGATGAGATGGTAGTTCAGTATGGAGATCAAATGGAAGCTGAGGGTCCTCCCCAATTTGGTGAAACGGATGCTTCCGATAGGAATACCGACTTGGATGATCCCCCCGGTAAAGGCCCAATCCTCAGGTGGCAATCGAGGATAGTTTTTGCTCCTGGAGGCGATGCATGGCATCCAAAGAACAGGAAAGTTAAAATGTCTGTTACAGTGAAAGAGCTCGGGCTTTCAAAGCATCAG
>NW_010941809.1:0-276 GCF_000633955.1 Camelina sativa
CCCGCTCACACCACTTGAGCAGATCTCTGGAAACGATGACCATTTAGAAAGAATAGAATGACCAATCATTAATAAGAAGAATTCTCAAACATAGATATATGCCTACCTCAGTGAAAATCTACTTGGAGAACTGAAAGTAGCTGAGTTTTCAGTTGTTGAACCAGAATACTGGGGACGAAGAGCAGAGTTGACAGTTTCAAATGTTTCTGCAAAGATGGAATAGTTTCACAGTTAGTACAGATTCCATGTATAGAGGCGTATGTGCAAGAGGAACTT
>NW_010941810.1:0-276 GCF_000633955.1 Camelina sativa
TTCCCTTGATAATGTTGACATTGATATACCTGAGAACACTGATACATATCATACATCTGCATCACACACAACACAATTGGAACCTCATATTGTTTGTGTAGAGCTTCCTCCCATAGCACAGGATGCAGTTTCTGATTCTCTACCTATTGCTAGGCCTAAACGAACGGTAAAGGCTCCTTCCTATCTCTCTGAATATCATTGTGCTCTAGTTCCTTATATTTCTTCAGAACAATCTTCTATTCGTCTTTCTTCTTCTCTTTCTTTACCTACTACAGT
>NW_010941811.1:0-276 GCF_000633955.1 Camelina sativa
AAATTGATCTGTTTTTACGAGGAAACGAAATGTATTTGGGAGGTAAGCGGGACCTCTCTCTCTTATAACAACTGAGGTAAAGGGGGACCTCTATGGCTCTATCTCTCTCAAACTCTGCTGCCATCAAACTAGTGTTATAGCGTAGGTTGTCATTTTAAGGATGTTTATTTATTATTTTTAAATCTAATAATCCCAAATTTATAACATCATGTGAGAATTAAAGAAGGAAGGGGGAACCATTTATAACATAAATTTATAGACTAAACAAAATTAAAC
>NW_010941812.1:0-276 GCF_000633955.1 Camelina sativa
TTTCACAGGAACTGTTGGGTTTGGAAGCAGTAGATAGAGCATATCTTCTGAGTAGTGTGCGGTTGGCTCAGGAGAAGGATTTGGGGCTGGTGAATGCCTCAAAGGATGTGGATTCAGAGTATCAGGTCTCAGATAATGGTACTATCTTGGTGCACGGTCGGGTTTGTGTGCCCAAGTATCAGGTCTCAGCTTCTGTGTCGGTCGATGCATCCCCATGTGGTGTCGGTCAATGCATGTTGGCGTCGGTCGATGCAGAGTCCTGGTTTGTCGTTTGTT
>NW_010941813.1:0-276 GCF_000633955.1 Camelina sativa
GTAATAAGGCCATGAGCAAGAATTATAGATGTAGTGGAACCATCACCCGCAAGGTCATTAGTCTTAGCACCCGCTTGTCTCACAAGTTTCACTCCAACATTCTCTAGAGGGTCCTCTAATTCAATCTACACCACACAATAAATAAATAAAAAGCTATCAGGGTTTTGGCATTTCATCAAGAAGATGAAGCAGAAGAAATACAAGGAAATGAGAAACCTCTTTAAGAACAGTTTCACCGTCATTGACGATCTTGGGAGGTCCGTACTTGTTCGGCAA
>NW_010941814.1:0-276 GCF_000633955.1 Camelina sativa
TTTTTTTTTTTTTGGTTCAGCGGCTTATACGCATGGTGACGACGCTTCCCGATTCTTTGGCTGTGCTGTTTCTCTCGGATATCCCGAGCATGGTTGAGCTTCCCTTCTCTATTCAGAATCTAAATAAATTGACGGATTTGATAATTACGCGATGCGCAAATCTGGTGACTCTTCCAACTGGAATCAATCTTGAATCTCTCGAACGCCTCAATCTCAATGGATGCTCACGGTTGAGGACCTTTCCTGATATTTCAAGAAACATCTCATCTATCGGTC
>NW_010941815.1:0-276 GCF_000633955.1 Camelina sativa
GCACCTTCGGGTTGTTCATTTATTTTCTGTTCCATTTCAATTCTGCACCTTTATGGTTTTATCTACTTCTTTTATTTATGTTGGTTTAATTTCAGCATTGCTTACTTTGTTTACTTGCATTTGATTTCTATTTCAAGCATTTTACTTTCTGCACTTACATTTATTTCATCAAACTGTTACATCAAAACCACATTGATATTTGGCTTAACTTGAATGTATTGATCACATCTTGACTGCTTACATATCACTCTTTATGGATTAACATCCTTTATGCTA
>NW_010941816.1:0-276 GCF_000633955.1 Camelina sativa
TTTTATTAGTTCAGTTCAAGTTTTATAATAATTAGGGTAAAAATAAATGAAAAAAAATTAGAATTGGGTTGCATGGTGCAAATGGACTTCCTCCATTTGGTTAGCGCCGAGGCTGGTTTTAGTTCTCCATCAATATTAAACATAAAATAAATTATTTTGTGCATGGGCGTGTTAATTTGGATCCAAGTATTCTTTTAACATCCGCGAACCGAAATCTCGGTTTGGGGAATGCATCGGTCGATGCAGAAGGTGCATCGGTCGATGCAGGTTCAGTTT
>NW_010941817.1:0-276 GCF_000633955.1 Camelina sativa
GAGATTTTAAACTTGACTTTAACTTGTTTTAAGCAATGAGAGAGTGTGAGAGATACATGATCAAATCAAGCTCTATTTAAAGAAGCTAAGGGGACAAGGAGACAAGGTTGGAGCGTCCATACCATTCAAATTTGAAATGGGAATCTTTGACCTGCTTTTTGCTGCCACTCTACGCCATATTCGACTGCACGTGGTCGAGCTCTTTGACTAAATTTTGAAATTTCAAAAATTTTCTTCTTTTTCTCCCTCCACTCGATCATTAAAGAGAAATGGGAA
>NW_010941818.1:0-276 GCF_000633955.1 Camelina sativa
AGTGGTTTGGTCATGATATCTGCCAGCTGATCTCGAGTACCACAGTGTACCAATTCCACCTTTCCTTCTCCAACTAACTCCCTTAAGTAGTGAAAACGAACTTCAATGTGCTTGCTGCGTCCATGATGAACTGGATTCTTAGAGAGCTGGATAGTTGAACTGTTATCACATTTGATTGTGATACATTCTTCATGATCCTGACCGATATCCCCAAGTACTCTTGCCATCCAAACTCCTTGAGTTGCACATGAGACTGCAGCTATGTATTCAGCTTCT
>NW_010941819.1:0-276 GCF_000633955.1 Camelina sativa
ATGTCTATGTACACGGGGGCACCTTGCAGCCCCAGGCAATGAACAGCGTACTCCAAACTGCTCCTGTTGAAGGTACTGGAACGAATAAATCAATCACAGTATAACACAATACCGAAGAGATGGGGATTAAGAGATGCTGTGAAGTACCTCCAACCTTCGTAGAAACCAATCAAGTTCGCTACTTACACCATCTCTAATAGAACCATTTTTTGGTGAAAACAGTTGTTCTTCACCAGAGTCCTCCCCAACCAAAGATTGCTGTCAGAGATACCAATT
>NW_010941820.1:0-276 GCF_000633955.1 Camelina sativa
AGTCAAATGCATTGGATTTTCAAACATTCTGACCCTAGAAACTGTAACAAAGTTGTTTACTGCTTAGAATCAATGTTTTCTAGGTTTTAGCCTGTTCTAGGACAAAATGGGTATAAGTAGTGTCTAAACACTCCAAATTCAACCCGAACTCTTTTAATTAGACAAATGTTGGATTGTTACATATTTTTTCCCTAGAAAGAGTAGCAAAGCTGTTTACTGCTTTGAATCGATGTTTTCTCTCGGTTTTAGACTGTTTTCTCGGTTTAAGCCTGTTTC
>NW_010941821.1:0-276 GCF_000633955.1 Camelina sativa
AGATTGAGCTGACGCTGTACAACATAGACGAATCAAACAGTGGGAAGTTGGTCTCTTGTGATGATGATTTTTGCTACCAGATAAGTGGTGGTCCTCTCTCAGGCTGCAAAGCTAATATGTCTTGTCCTTATCTTGAGATATATGGAGATGGTAGCTCTACTGCAGGTTATTTTGTCAAAGATGTTGTGCAATATGACAGTGTTGCTGGTGATCTCAAGACAAAAACTGCTAACGGGAGTGTCATATTTGGGTAATTCACTTTTATTTTATCTCGCT
>NW_010941822.1:0-276 GCF_000633955.1 Camelina sativa
AAATCTACATTGCTCTCAATCTAACATTTTGAATCCGACATACTAATAGTCTAATACAAAGCTAACTGGAAGATTCCACACACACTAATAAACAACCCTAGCCTCTTTTTCCCCACCATTTCCGGTGACGACCTTTATCACCATCTACTCTATGGAGTCTTGCTTTGGTATCTCTTAATCTAGCTTTGTAATCTTTCTTCCATGTCTCAAATCTTTGCTTCAGTCTCCTAAATTCATCTTCTGGATGTTGCTGTTGCTGCCCGTTTGGAGTTGCCT
>NW_010941823.1:0-276 GCF_000633955.1 Camelina sativa
GTAGGTAAAGTCATAAAAATCTGACGACTATTCTCGTTTCCAGCTAGGTAGTCAAGAGCTGTCCAATACAACTCGCCATCATGATCTAATGTAGACATCTTTAGCAACTCTTCAGAACATATGGCACTACTAAATGGATTGAAGGAATCAAATGTTCTCTGCCCCGCTGACCAAAACCTCTCTTGATTTTCTAAGGTACTTGTGATACGATCCCAATGATCCGGGTTAGGTCTTTTTCTCGAAGATCTTGATTTGGTAGATCTCTCCTGAGACTTG
>NW_010941824.1:0-276 GCF_000633955.1 Camelina sativa
TGAATGAATGAAAAAGACAAAAGAAACGTACCAAGAAAAATGGAGGCGTTGACTGGCGTAGATGTTTTGGGATGAATCTTAGAGAAGCAAAAGGGGACCACTCTGGACCGTCCGATGACGCACATGTATCGAGCCTGACCTAACATTGCCACCAAAAGTGATGTTAATATCCCAAAGCTTGCTCCTATCCCCACCACTTTCGTCACCCATTCCCAGCCGTTCGATCCTTTGAACGCCGCTGAAAACGGCGCCTCCGGATCTATCTGCACACACACA
>NW_010941825.1:0-276 GCF_000633955.1 Camelina sativa
ATGAGTTAGCATGGGTGGGTCTCTTTTTCAAAGCTTAGTTTGACTATGGTTAAGACTTCTATTCTTTGTTAGTTAGTTTGCTAGCATCCTTGGATTGTCTTCAGTTTCTTGACCGTAGTACTCATGTGGCTAGTTATTTTGGATGAGATTTTCTGTCTTCATTGATCTGCAGAAGTGTAATTTTTTATTTTTTATTTTTTCCTAGGCTCGACACAACCATTTCAGGTTTAGCTAAACAGGAAAGTAACGAGGGAAGCCGCCTTTTCAAATTAATGG
>NW_010941826.1:0-276 GCF_000633955.1 Camelina sativa
TTGTTGATGTATGAAATCGACAATACAAATGGTAAAGAGTAAAGTGGGATGAATCGGATCTGGCCCTTTTATTTAACGTAAGAATTTTTCAGAAAGGGTTTACAGAAAATGACAATTAGGGAGCTCAAATGCTTAATACGAAATTAACAGCCTTTTCTCTTTCTAATTGACCAAAATTCGGATCCCTTTTCCTGACAATGATGTCAGGTATTTATAGTGGGACCTTGATCTAGGGTTTCTTCTGTCTTCGGGTAAAATGACGATTTTGCCCCTGCG
>NW_010941827.1:0-276 GCF_000633955.1 Camelina sativa
ATCATCAAACAAGGTAATTTTTTCTACTTTTAATTTTATTTTTCTAATTTTTTCAAATAACATGCTATATTTTTAATTCAATAATTGAATTTGGTTTTAATTTTCAACCATTGAATCACAGCAGGCTGGTGCATTAGCCAAATCCTTACATTCGTAATAAGCGGGACTCGATCTCTGATGTGATGGTGTATTGTGCATTAAGGACTTACCATTGACCACTGCACTAAAATCATTTCACATAATTGAATTTGGTTATTAGGCAAATTGACCCTAATT
>NW_010941828.1:0-276 GCF_000633955.1 Camelina sativa
CAAAGACACTCTGGCTAAAAAGCCCGTCATAAAGACCACACATTGTCTAAAAGACCGCCACACACGGGCACACTGACTCAAAAGTCCGCTACTAAGGCCACACACAAGCCCCCTTTAAGGCTCTCCACCGCTAAAATGGACAAATTCTAACTCCTATAAAACTTTCCATATTTAGCACTTTCCATTTTTGGAAACTTTCCACTTTAGGAAACTTCTATTCCGGGAAACTTTTCCCCAAATCCCGCCTCACGGAAACTTTGTACCCCGAGCACCACC
>NW_010941829.1:0-276 GCF_000633955.1 Camelina sativa
ATTTGGACTATCGCTGACATGGTTGGACGATTTTCAGTATCTTCTTGGACACATAATAATGCAATATGGATGCATCTAATTATTTCGATTCTTTGGTAATTCTCTCGAAAGGACGAATCCACTAGCTCTAGTGGCGAACCGTTACTCCATAGCTTCCAAGTCTATATGTTGAGCGATTTAAGACAAATTATTTGTGACTGTTTAATAGAGGAAAAGAGTAGAGATATGAAGTGTTATACTTACATATGTAACCAAGTTTCCAAAACTAGCATCCAT
>NW_010941830.1:0-276 GCF_000633955.1 Camelina sativa
AATGTAGATGAAGATCCAAGCCATCTTTCTGCCATAGCCAGGTACTATAATTTTGAGGAATTGATTATGTACATGCCAAAATTTTGACCAATTTATACGATGGTCTTTACTAATGCATCAGTTTTAATAGTAAAATCTATCCATGTTGTTTTATTGTTGAATAACGCGAAATCTGACATTCCTCTAGAAATTACGTGGTACTCGTAGATATGGTTTAATTTTCATTCCTTCATGTAGGCAAGGTTCAGGAAGTGCATGCCGTAGTTTATTTGGTGG
>NW_010941831.1:0-276 GCF_000633955.1 Camelina sativa
TCTCCTAAACTATTAACACACACACCCACTTTCTACTATCACTATACGTTTCTTATGTCAAATTACAATTTACACCCTCCCACTAAACCAACTTCTCTTTTTACTTTTTTTTTTCTTTTTCTTTCTCACTTCTCTCTCTACTATCTCTTTCTCTTTTAATATTTTGTTTCTTTAACACTTGTTTTTTTTTTCATTACTATGTTTAAGTTTAGTAACTTTAGTTGTCCACAAAAAAAAAGTTAAGAAACTTGTAAATAAACATTTTTTACATTTTTC
>NW_010941832.1:0-276 GCF_000633955.1 Camelina sativa
CTAAGAGAGCAATGTCTTGGTACTCACTAGTTCCTTGATGGAGAACACTGCCGATAACAAAAAAAAAAAAAGAGAGAGAAAAACGATACAGATCGGAGAAAAATCAAAATTTAGGGAACCCAAAGTTGAGACGAATAAAATCAAGAAAAAAAACCTGTTGAGGGCTAAAGACCACTTGAGATCATCATCGATGATTTCCTCGTACCAATGGCAGTCATTCTGGTTAGGGTGGAGAGTTTGATTTGATGATGTGTTTTTGTGAGTATCTACGGTTTT
>NW_010941833.1:0-276 GCF_000633955.1 Camelina sativa
TTACGGAGCTTACATGCTTGGAAAATGCAAACGCTTGGCATGCGGTTTAGGATATAAGTTTCGAATACTAATACAGTAAGAATTTTACCCTCTTATTGACACACACACTGACACACGCACACTTAAAATATCCATGATGAATGACGACGAAAGCAAAAAATTACATATGACTTTTCAAGAAAGAAAGAAACTCATTACAATGCATTTAGAGCGACAGGTCAACAAAAAACATCTTTGGTTTGAATATATTAAGGATGTTTGTTTTCAACAATGCAA
>NW_010941834.1:0-276 GCF_000633955.1 Camelina sativa
AAAAAAAAAAAAAAAAAAAAAAAAAAAAAAAAAAAAATGGGAAGAGGTGGGAGAGAAGAAAGAAGAAAGTAACAAACAGTTGTTAGGTTGTGTTGAAAACGTGGGAAGTCTTCTTTGGCGTTAGATGGCTCTCTTTAGGGTACCAACTGTCCACTTTGCAGCGACAGCACGTCTTCTCTCTGCCCTTGGATTGATCACACAACATGTCATGCGGATTAGATTCTTCTTTTCATCTTACCGTACATCAGTTCTAGTTCGACGTAAGCTGAATTGACC
>NW_010941835.1:0-276 GCF_000633955.1 Camelina sativa
GTTGCGCTTGCCACTCAGTTCTATTTGAACTTATCTTATGGCAATTCAAAGGCATGAGTCATCAGAATTCTAAGACTGTAACTACGAACGTATTTACAGAATGAAAGAATTACCGATTACAACTCCTTAATAGCCACAAAGAGTTTCGGAAACGATTTCACTGAATATGTTGGAACTTTGGAAACTCTTGGTTGTATTGAACACAGGAGATAGTTTTGTTAGTCAGCTTCAGAACAGAGGTTTCATATATACGGTCTTGCCTTGGAAGCATTAGTA
>NW_010941836.1:0-276 GCF_000633955.1 Camelina sativa
GAAAATACCCAGGATACTAATGAAAATGATCCACAAGAAGAGGATATAAATAATGATAAGGTATGTATTACTTGAATATGATCGACAAATTTTAAAAACCTTGTAAAAACATATTTGAAAATAATTTACATATGGTTAAAAAAAATATCATTATTTGTGCAGGATGAGAAGCCTAACAGTGCTGATGATGTATACTAGAGCCAAGAAGAAGCGTACACTATTATATCGAATGACGAAGAGTGTATTAATATTTCAGATACTGATGAAGACCCAAGC
>NW_010941837.1:0-276 GCF_000633955.1 Camelina sativa
TCAGTGAGGGAAGAATTTGAAAAATGGAAGCTTTTGGTGGGTTTGTAATGGATGAACAAGCGATTCAAGTAGAGAACGTCTTCCTCGAGTTCCTCAAAAGGTTTGTTTTTTTCTGGGTTTGTTTTTGTTCCCAGTCAAATTCATTGGCTTTTGGTTGAAATTAGCGTTATTGATTTGGTTTCCGAAATTGGGTTTTCCAGTTTCCGATTAGATGCGAACAAGCCGGAGTTGTATTACGAAGCGGAGATTGAAGCGATTCGAGGCGGTGAATCAACA
>NW_010941838.1:0-276 GCF_000633955.1 Camelina sativa
TATTACGTTAAGAATATTATTGTTTTTCTTCTAAAAGAATTATTATTAGAGATAAACAAATTATACTGTGCATAGCACGGGGATAAATACTAGTATAAGATATTTTCATTGTCATTTTTTTTACTAATACAATATGTTCTTCCATCGTAGTGGAACATAATTCGCACTTTAGATATTTTGTTTACGGAAAATAATCTTAGTAAGTAGATAAAAATCAAGCACCGGCTAGGGACTCCATCGTCTAGTCCATTTCCAGTTTGTATGCGACCCCACCGT
>NW_010941839.1:0-276 GCF_000633955.1 Camelina sativa
TATAGTTGAGCCTTGATTTAACATTATCAATTAACTTTAGAAACCAATACATAAAAGTACAATTCAATCTTCCATGATTGTGTTGTTAATTTGTAATCAGCTGTATGTATTAAATTATATTATTTTTCTTATTTTTTTCAAATATATGATGTGAACAGTCTTTTTAAAAATGGCACTACAATTTGGGATGTATATGGAAAAGAAAACAAACAACACATGGCAGTAAAATTTTATAACATGAATACCTTGAAATTTGTTTTTTAAGTCATCATTATC
>NW_010941840.1:0-276 GCF_000633955.1 Camelina sativa
TGAAGGTCAAAACATGCATTTAACAAACAAGTTGACAAATCCCACCAAGCTGACAAGTCGATGGGTCTCATTCACATTCTATTCAAATAACAAAGAAGACACACACACATAACTGAGATCACAGACACCAAATACAATTTGTCTACTCACCAAATAAAATGCCACCAGAGATCACAGAAGTAAGAGTTAACGATACTAAGAAACTTTCTTTATTACTTTTAAGACATGCGATGGGTGGGTAGTCGATAAAAGGTGTGGCTTCTGATGGCACTTATT
>NW_010941841.1:0-276 GCF_000633955.1 Camelina sativa
TCTCTTTTGCAGTACATCTCTTTATTCAGAAGAGGAGAAACTCGCTCTCTCCCATCCTCCTTACAGGCTACTACTACTAATGTATCAATAGCTTCATCTACTTCGTATGATAATTTTATGTCTAACACATTCCATTCTACTCCAAGGCCTCTGCCTTATGATGCTGATCCAAGATACTTTCGGTCAAGGCGTGATTCGCTTGTCTCTAGACGCGATAAGGGTTCAAGTCATTCTCATGAGGAAGCTGAGCCATTAAGAAGTGATACTGATTTTGAT
>NW_010941842.1:0-276 GCF_000633955.1 Camelina sativa
CTGGTCACGTATATCTCTAGCTCTTTTCATACTCTTGCTCTGAATGAAGTTCTCGTAGCACCATTGAGTCGAGTAGTTTGTTTCCTTCCAGGAATTGTAAACCCTTAACAAAGCAATGTGGTCGCCAACATTCTCTGTATCTACATAGAAGTTCATCCGAGCATTGTCGGCGAGAAGTTGCTGGTTCTTTGGTCGATAAAAGACTGAGTTCCCTACAGACAACATGGCGGCTATCGTGATTATCTCTTTCGAGCACTTGTACTTTTCCGAACCAAC
>NW_010941843.1:0-276 GCF_000633955.1 Camelina sativa
TTATGTACACATTGAGACCTATATCTGCAGAAGTCCAATATTACTTACTTGTAGAGGTACTTAATACCACGAAGAGACTGCAAAGTGTGGCCAAATATCTCCTGTGCGGCGGTGGCTTGAGCATAATATCCAAATGCAGTGGCGCAGAATTGGATCACACTGGAGTTTCAGTGAGCCACAATAGCCAATTGTAAGAATTAAGGTTACTATGTCTATACTTTTGATGCTTTCAGCTGACGGGAAATATGAGAACTAAGAAGTCTACCTGATAGAACA
>NW_010941844.1:0-276 GCF_000633955.1 Camelina sativa
GACAGGCTTCTCGCAATGTTTGAACGAAGTTCACTTAGCTTGGTCTGTTCAAGCAATTGACTCGCCTTGAGTGCCAGCTACACACACAAACTGATCATCAGTTGACGAATGTAAACATAAATATTATAAAACATAAAGGAAGCAAACGGACCTCAGAGTAGTTAGTATGGTTAAGTGTTGAGAATCGGATAAGTTTATCTCTATACGCAGCAGGATTAGGGTAAACAAGTTGCTCCATGAGCCGAAGAACGAGTTTGTTTTTGTTTTTTATGCCCT
>NW_010941845.1:0-276 GCF_000633955.1 Camelina sativa
CCCCCCCCAAAATATAAAAAGATCATATTAGTGATTCAATCAAATCAAATGATGTGTAGTAAAAAAAGTAAAAGTTTTTTTTGTTGTTGTGGGTTTATATATATAAAAAAAAACCTTGAGTATGTGATCACCACCAACGATTCTGATACTGAGAATATGCTCATTGTCATCAAGTAACTCCAACCTCTCAGTACTTCTAGTAGCTGGTAAACCAGATTTAACATCGACTTCTCTTACTGTACCAATCTCCATGTTCCCTTTCACCACACACCTACT
>NW_010941846.1:0-276 GCF_000633955.1 Camelina sativa
CTCAACATGGGAAGAAGATTTATTTGGGTATGACGAGATGGCCTGCTGTTTTGGTACCATAAGCGTTGAGGTCCTGAATACCCCATGCTTCATTTTACCTCGGTTTTGACCTGATGATTCGTCCTTATCGGCCCCTGGTTTTAAGGATGCAACATCAAGAATAGACACAAACCTGCGAAACTAAAATTAGTACAGAAAACTCGAAACATACTTGGCATACTAAGGCATAAGTATTATAAATAAGCAACACTTCAGAAACTATGGTACAGTAAATAG
>NW_010941847.1:0-276 GCF_000633955.1 Camelina sativa
GGCACATAAAGCAAGTATGCGCATTCAAAAATGGTCAGTACCTGACGGAAGAAACTGAAGTTGGTATTTTGATTATAATATAAAATTATTTTCTATCATACGGTCAATGAATTTAAATTGTCTTTTTCTGAGTAACAAACAAATATCCTATCGTTTCAATCTCACATGATATGATTAATAATTGATTGAATGGGGCAATTAGTACATCGATGTAATATCTTTGGTTCGGTTTCTAAACCGAAACCGGATCGACGACCAAATTTGTTTTTGTTTTTC
>NW_010941848.1:0-276 GCF_000633955.1 Camelina sativa
GCACATAATTGATTCATGTTCTTGATTAATGAATGTTAAAGGAAATGATTTGAATGCATGTTGACATCTAAGGCTCAAATCAGTAAAGGTTGTGATATGCTTGTCTAAAGTCTTTAAGTATAGCTCATTCAACTTGCATCATAGTACTAGTAACTTGGACATTGATTCTAGATAGTCTATTTGCAAGCTTTAGCAGCTGACATCCCACTTTCAAACCTCACCTACCTTTTTTTGTCTTGATTATTTGCTTGAGGGCAAGCAAACACTAAGTTTGGG
>NW_010941849.1:0-276 GCF_000633955.1 Camelina sativa
CTCGCCGCCGGAGAGCCAATCTTAGCCCTAATCACAGCCATAAACCAGGCCGGAACTTTCAACTCAATATCCAACTCACTCATATACAAAAAGCCTCTGTCACGACGCATCAACACATAGTCATGACTCATCGCTAAGATACATCCCGCGGCGGAGGCGTGACCTGTGACGGCGGCGATGGTTGGCATAGGGATAGAGATGAGATCGGCGACTAAGGATCTGAGTTTTGCGTCCATCAGAACAGAGAGAGATGGGTTTGTTTCGGCTAAAGCGAGA
>NW_010941850.1:0-276 GCF_000633955.1 Camelina sativa
TTTAAACTGAGAGTAAGATTAAATAGGCAATGTGAAGAAATAGTCAATGCACCATTTAAGCATCCCACAGCATAATGAAAGAAGCGCCGGAATGCATGCAAGTGGAAGCAAGGCCGCAAGGAAATCACCCTTTGTGGGAAACTGATCATCTCTAGATCTCACAACTTCCAAATATGATGTTCCACAAAATGCCACGAGAACAACTAGAAAGTAGACAAAAAAGCATACAAGAATTACTTAGAGAAGGAAAAAAATCCCAACCAAATGTGAGCAAAC
>NW_010941851.1:0-276 GCF_000633955.1 Camelina sativa
AACTTACCAGATAAAATTTGTCATTTGGATCCGCATCTGGAAGAGGGTCTTCACGCATGGATCGAGTTTTAGGGTCATAATGAGCTGAGTTGACGTCAAGATTCAACAAGTATTTTGCAGTATCTTCTCTGATACGCAGATTCCTGAAATTAAGTGAAGGTCACACCATTAGTGCATCAAGTAAAAGAGTCCAGCCAAGAAAACCTCTGCGATGGAGATGAGATATCTTGTAGATGAAGAATAATGACTAGTCCATACCTTACAGTTCCTGTGCTA
>NW_010941852.1:0-276 GCF_000633955.1 Camelina sativa
TACTTAATCATGTAAATTTTATGTATAAAAAATCAAAATTTATTTAACTTTTTATTTTATTTTAATGATCACTATGATAATTAAGTAGCATTTACAATAATATTATTTACTTTATCATTACTAACATTCACTTTGTTATTGAAATTTAAACTACATGTTATAAAATTATTTGTTAATATAGACACTGAATTTATAATCGTTTATATTAATCATAATAATATAAAATCTATTTTTAACATATGTATTCTTTGTGTTAATATAAATCAAGTGTTATAT
>NW_010941853.1:0-276 GCF_000633955.1 Camelina sativa
GCAGAAAGTTGAGAAGATCCGGGTCATGGCAAGGTCATCTCCCTCCGACAAGCTTCTAATGGTCAAATGTCTGAGACTTAAAGGCCACGTGGTAGCCGTCACAGGGGATGGCACCAATGATGCACCTGCACTCAAAGAAGCAGATATTGGACTGTCTATGGGAATTCAGGGCACTGAAGTGGCGAAAGAAAGTTCGGACATTGTCATTTTAGATGATAACTTCACATCCGTTGCTACAGTCTTAAAATGGGGGAGGTGTGTCTACAACAATATCCA
>NW_010941854.1:0-276 GCF_000633955.1 Camelina sativa
ATAATACCTGATGCAATCCCAGAAGCCGAACCAGCTGTAGTGAGAGCCAGTCTCCTTTTCTCTGTTGTTTTCCATCATCGATCAAAATTTTATATTAACACGTGAATTGAAAACCCAGATTCACAGTTGCCAAAAAAATTTTCAGAAACAAAGAAAAAATTAAACACAAAACAGAGTTGTTGAGTCTAGCTAAAAACAAAAGAGCCGAATTTACATATACAAAGTCGTTTGTTGGCATAAGCTTGAAGATAGCTTGAGCAATAAGCTATACCAAGA
>NW_010941855.1:0-276 GCF_000633955.1 Camelina sativa
AAAAAAAAAAAAAAAATTGAAATCGGAGAAGAGAGAGAGATTAATAATAGAAGATACCTTGCGATAAGTGGTGCCGTCGTCTTCAACGATCCAACCAGCTTCGAGACAAAGAGCTTTAAGAACCTCGTTGTTATCGCAGTGTTTAGGAAGCTTATAGTTACCTTGAGCTCTAAGACCAGAGTAAATCTTAGCAGTGATAGCTCTTCTCCTCCTTTCTCTCTTCTTATTGTTCTCTCTCTCTTTCCACGTCGGAGTTCGTCCTGAAGATCCTCCTCC
>NW_010941856.1:0-276 GCF_000633955.1 Camelina sativa
ACTTGAGTCTTGGTCTTGCCTTCTTTAAAGACCTCTTGTTGAGCTGAACTTGAAGATGCTTCATCAGATCAGTCAGCTCTTGAACTGAACCCTTAAGATGTTGAATTGATTCCTCATAAGATGTGACCTTAGCTGTTGAAGTCTCTTCTTCTCTCAAAATCCCAAAATCAGCCTTATCTTCAATCTTAAATGGTTGACCTCCAATGGTTGGTAGGTTAGATGGATTGGAAATATCAAAGTCCATAGTCAAACCTTCAGATATGTTCAACCTTATCA
>NW_010941857.1:0-276 GCF_000633955.1 Camelina sativa
TTTTTTTTTCCACTAGATTTGATTAGATTAGTTCTCAGGTGAATTTTTTTTAGCGAAACTTTATCCCCAAATTGATTTTGGCGCCAAAATCGCCTCAAATAAGCTCTGATGATGATGATGATGATGTTTTTTGAACAGGATGACTTCTTCTCCTCCTCCTCCTAATCCTCTTGTCCCTGAGGAGGAGAAAAAACTAATCTCGCAGCATGTTAGTTTTGGCTTGAACTTTAACAAATTTGCTCACATCAACTTCAACTCTACTCATCACTTTCAAAC
>NW_010941858.1:0-276 GCF_000633955.1 Camelina sativa
CAAGTATGCTGCAAATGTCGACTCTTGGGTTAATTCTTCTAGTTTCAAGTAAATCTCTTCAGATTGAAGATGTGACTTGTCTCCAGCAACAAATTCGTGAGCAAACCCGTTTACGTCGATTAAACTGAAGCCTGGTGTCTTCTTAACTGTGATGTCTATCATCTTTCTTCTAACTTCTCCCAAATCCTCCCATCTTTCGCAACCTGCATATATATTGCATAGTAAAGCGTAAACAGCCCCATTATCAGGTTCCAACTCAAGAATTTTCTTAGCTGC
>NW_010941859.1:0-276 GCF_000633955.1 Camelina sativa
CATCCAGCAAAAGAAAGCTAAGCTGAGATAAGAACTATTATCTCTCAATGAAAAAAATGAGAAAAATTATCGCTCAATTTCAGAATCCATGACGAAGGATTACCAGAAGAAGTAGGACAGCAAATAGATAATGAGAAATTAAACAAGCACAGAAAAAAAGATATAAGATAATTGATACCAACAGAACAAGCTGTAGCTATCTAGCACTCTCAAGTCAGTTGTGATAAACTATAGAGGTGAAAACGTGTAGAAGCCTCATACCTTAAGGATTGAAGG
>NW_010941860.1:0-276 GCF_000633955.1 Camelina sativa
AGAGAGATTAGAGAGTTTTTTTTGTTTCTTACAATCAGTGAGAGAGAGAGAGTTTTCTTTTGTTGTGAATTTGTGATTTGCCAAGATGATTTCCTTAATTTGTAGTAGAAGGAAAAGGAAATAACCTAAACCTAAAGTCCTAAACCCTCACATCAAAACCGATAACGGACATAATTAATTTACTAAACCGAATTAAACCATTGCTACGTCGGTTCAAATAAAATTGAATTGGGCTTAAAGGCCCACACATTTGTTGGGCTCGATATGAACCCTAAA
>NW_010941861.1:0-276 GCF_000633955.1 Camelina sativa
ATAATAAGATTTTCCCACCAATTCAACCTTTTCTATTTAGACTTGGATATCTTTCCAAAACTTTAAAAATCAAATATGCCAATAAATAGTATGTAAATCTTCCAAACAGAACATTAAATATTGTTTACAAATCTATAATAAAAAATAAGATTTACCCACAAATTCAACCTTTTGTATTTTAGAAAACCTTCTGAATTTATCACATTCCAATATGACAATAAATACTTGCGTCAATCTATAGAACAATTTATTTACACATTAGTAGATTCAAGGTTC
>NW_010941862.1:0-276 GCF_000633955.1 Camelina sativa
TGGCCATTGTAATTTTGAAACACGTATCTTTAGCTTACTAACATATAATATATTTGTCATCCTTCTACTGACTTCATGTGTAAGTTTTATAAAAATGCTAATCTTTTTAGAGATTCATTCCATATAACAGTACGTAAAATCAGAACTTTAACTTTCGAGAGCCAAAAAACTAGATACGAGCAACATCACATATATAATAGTTATGCTTGACATAAACAAGGGGGAATTTAGTAAACACTAATTTCGTCAAAAGTGTGATTCAGATAAATTATTTGA
>NW_010941863.1:0-276 GCF_000633955.1 Camelina sativa
GCATGATAATAAAAAGATGTCAGCATGCAAGTTGAAAAATGCAAAAAAAAGTCTTGCAATTTGAAATTTAGAGTTTCGAACGTCCAAATAATTTTTTTTAAATAAAGTATTTTTAAATAATAAAAATATTGTTTATTCTTATCGAACAGAGACTCATGCAGCTTTCCCTGTGTAGACCACAAGTGTTTATACAATCCACACAAATATAGAACTCTGATTCTTATAATCCTTATCTTCTTTGGTCTATAAATATATGAACTACAAATAAATTATTGT
>NW_010941864.1:0-276 GCF_000633955.1 Camelina sativa
TTCTTCTTCTTACTCAATTTGCACTAAACTTGGAACGTAAGAGCAGAGAGTCGGGCGAGTCTTGCATTCAGATCCTAGATCCACTTCCATGTAGTAACCATCTTCTCCAAGGATGTAGGCAATGCAGCGTTTTGGAGTGTCTCTAGACATGGTACTATCAAGAAGCACTGTGACTTTCTTCTCCATATCAATGAAGAAACTCCCATGTTGAATGGCACACTTAAGTCCTCCGTACGGAGTCATATCAAACGCAAAGAACTTGCTCCACGAGACTAG
>NW_010941865.1:0-276 GCF_000633955.1 Camelina sativa
AAAAAGGTCACTCTTGCTTTCCGAAAGATCAACCTTATTCTCACCAGGCACTGGTGACCACGTGAACCCTTGAATCAACCGAGCCAGCAACATGTACGTCATGGCCGACCCAATGTCCACACCCATACACCCTCTTCGTCCCGCACTGAACGATATTATATTGAGATCTGGATCGTTTAGCTCCACGCATATGTTATTGCCCAAATGTCTCTCAGGGTCGAACTTAAGCGGCTTGTCCCACACGCTAGGGTTTCTGCCGATCCCCATACGACTAAT
>NW_010941866.1:0-276 GCF_000633955.1 Camelina sativa
AAGGATCTAGACTCACCCGACAAATTGTGCTTGGCTCTTACACAAGTCAGGTGAAGCAGCTTCAATCACGGTCCTGATTTGAAGCAATCTTGTAGGCAGCTTGACTGGTGAACCCATCGCGTGCTCTGTTTCTGCAGCTCGTACGGGCTCGACAATGTGATGTCACTGAGAGAGACGACCCAAAGAGATATCAATCGTTCCTCTGATCTTGTTCATAAAGTGAACCTTCTACTCTATCTAGAAACTATTATCTCTTCTTATTTTCCCTTTTCTTTT
>NW_010941867.1:0-276 GCF_000633955.1 Camelina sativa
ATCATTCACACTTGCCTGTGGTAAGCACTATCTTGTTTAAGGTGTGGATGCTGAGTGTATGCGTCCAGAATTGTTGGGACAAAGTTCGGATCATTTGAATCAACTCCGCAAAGATCTGCTTCTAATAGGGTCAAACTCTGTCAAAAGGAATAACCTTACTAAATAACGATCCTCTTGGCGACGGGAATAGTGCTCAACAGTAGTAGCGATAAAAAATATCTGAAGGGAATAATGTCGGAGGAAATAGACACTCTAAAAAAATTGACATACCGCACG
>NW_010941868.1:0-276 GCF_000633955.1 Camelina sativa
ACAGTCTTCTTCGACATTATGCAAACAGAAGAGATTTGACTGGGATAATTACCGTAATCACGTCTCATATTATTAGCCTTCTTCTTCTCATCCAACATCTCATAGATTTGTGTTCTCTTTTCATCAATCCTTCTAGTCCGCTTACCAAATTTTATCGACTTGATGGGCAATTCTTCCTCCACGTTCTCTTCTTCTTGCTTTTTTCTTCTACTCAAAGCCTCAAGCATGAAGTCTACGCTCACGGAGGCTCGTCTAGACTTCATAGACTTAACCTCA
>NW_010941869.1:0-276 GCF_000633955.1 Camelina sativa
TCTCTTAACCGATAAGAGATTAGAGGTGAACTTAGGCATGTAAAACGTCTTAGACTCTTTATTAAACAGTTTCAAATCATCTATTCCTTGAATTGGTATTCTATCTCCATTAGCAATTATAACATTGCCTCTAGCTGGTTCTATGTTGTTTAGCAAATTCGAGTTACTAATCATGTGATGGGAAGCACCCGAATCTACTACTAGAGAGCTATTAGGTTTCAAGGTAAAGAAGGTTTTACCACTCGGCTCCTTAAGAGCCAATGACTTGAAGAAGGC
>NW_010941870.1:0-276 GCF_000633955.1 Camelina sativa
CTTTGGCTTGACATGGATTAGTTTGGTTTTCTATTCAACTCACCTAACAAACGAACGAGTCACGTTAATTTATAGGAGTACTGTACATCTTTTATCTAAGAATCGTATGACTCCGACTCGTACCACTTCCTCTCGTAGATATTAATTATTCATTTTTCGCCAGTGGAGTGAACACAGACCCGTACCATTCGTTCAAGGCCCACGTATCTTAATTAGATATTTAGATGCAAATATTCAAAAGTTAGGTTTGATATTGTGTTTAAAGAAGAGTCATTA
>NW_010941871.1:0-276 GCF_000633955.1 Camelina sativa
ATGTTTGTCTTCTTTAATTAATTAAGTAATATGTTTGTTATTTTTTTTTAATTTTAATAAAAGTTTTATAATTTTGCAATTAAAATATTATTTTATAAATTTTTAAAATTGTAATATGTTTAATAAAAATATTAATAAACATTACATTATTAAATAGTTTTGAACATTCTTGAATTATATATTAAACATTAGTCTTTGTATTTATTAAACATTTTTATATTTCTAATATAATATTATATTATTAAATCTTAAGATCTTATATCTGTTCTCCCAATA
>NW_010941872.1:0-276 GCF_000633955.1 Camelina sativa
GTCAGATTAGTCGACTACATTAGTGATCAACGGTGGTGGAGGAGAAGTAACGGCCGTGATCATTTCTTGGCCATAGGGAGGACAGCTTGGGATTTCATGCGCTCCTCTGACACTGACTTTGGAGCAAACATCCTCATGCAAATGCCACGTGTCATGAACATGTCGGTGCTGACCGTGGAGAGGCAGCCTTGGAAAGGTGACAATCACTTTGGTATACCGTATCCTTCTTATTTTCATCCGTACACGTCAGCAGAGATGGTGACGTGGCAAAACAAG
>NW_010941873.1:0-276 GCF_000633955.1 Camelina sativa
AAGTCTCATGTACTCTAAGAAAGATCAGAGATTCTACACTCCAAGCCCTGGGTGCAAATACTTGTGCTCATTTGGTCTCAACTTCAAAGAGAAAGATAAGCCCGAGTATGATCACATTTGCAAAAAAGATCTTCCGCAGTATATGTTGTACGAGTTGGAGCAGATGAATTCGTATACAAGGACAAATCATCTAGTGGAGTCACCTGCCGGGGAACAATTCCTCATCTCTTGGTACGTACGTACTAGATATATTTTGTTATTTTCTTTTCTAAGTAT
>NW_010941874.1:0-276 GCF_000633955.1 Camelina sativa
AGTAGAGTTTCTTGGGTTATACATACCATGTGATGCAGCTGCTCTTTCACTGGGAGTGATCATCCCCCCATCTCCATCCAGGTCGAAGCACTTGAACCTGCAAACGTGGTTTCAAATCAATAATATCAAGAGGGAAACATAAAAATAAAAACACACAAAGCTTTAAAGATCACTACCTGTGTTTAACATCCATGAGAGATATCCGAGCAAATTCAATAGAAAGGTTCATGAGACGAGATGAATGAAAACAAGCAACAGATCACTACGCATACTACA
>NW_010941875.1:0-276 GCF_000633955.1 Camelina sativa
GGAGCAGGTTTAAATACCACACCCAAGTATCAACTGGTGTCCGAAAGGTCATTCAAAGTTGTTTTAAGGGACCATGGTACTCCTGGAGAAAAGTGCCTCCCTTCTACAAACGAACCTGGTTTACACTGTTTATGGTGATGTTATGTGTTATCTTTCATTAATCGATTTCATTAATGATTCACAATATTACTCATCATGTGTGATTATTTTGTTTTCTCAGAAAAAGTTCAACTGGGATGCTTCTATCAACTATCAAGTTGAACGAGAGTTCAAAAA
>NW_010941876.1:0-276 GCF_000633955.1 Camelina sativa
CAGAGCAGATGCAAAAGCTAACGTAACCATCAGTGTCCGGTTTATATGATACCGGTTTAGTAAATTAACCAGTTTGTGTTACATAACAGAGAGCAATCAGCAATGATAAAGACTTTGTATGTAAACTTTGATTCAGTTTAATATATATATATTTCTCATAGATTACACATAACAGACTTAACACAGTTTCAGTGGAACTAAAATAATGTCTTAATGTAATCTCAACGTTAACGAGGTGCAAGATCTGTAATGGTTACATCATTGATAGTTTGGGAA
>NW_010941877.1:0-276 GCF_000633955.1 Camelina sativa
GAGGGATTTGCTTTTTGCTACGTCATTGATAAATCTAAATGCGACCAATGAGAGGCAATGACGTCATACCTTAATATCCACACACACAAAAAAAATCATTATAATATCAAATCTTTTTCGTTTACTACCAAAACAACCGTAAAAACACACACACACCCATAAACGGTTACGCAACCGCGACATGACGGACGGCGGTATTGCTACCGGAAAGTAGATGGGAGAGTTCGAGACCACCACACCTAGTGGTGTTTCCATACCCAGCACAAGGCCACTTAC
>NW_010941878.1:0-276 GCF_000633955.1 Camelina sativa
AGCGTTCTGCATATTTATGTCTGTCCTTTTTTTATGGCTTACGACACAGACAGAACAAGAAAAGAAAAGAAAACTTAGATATTATTGTGCATGAAACTTGAGCTACGTTTCCCCACTATTTTCCATTCATTTATGTTCCAGCACTTTCAAGCGTTATTCACGCTTCTTCTAACAGTTGTGATTCGATTTCTCTACCGCATTTCAGAAATTTGAAGCTAGCAAGTATTCTAGAACGGATACATATGAATGTATATACTTCTCATAGTTTTACTGTCT
>NW_010941879.1:0-276 GCF_000633955.1 Camelina sativa
CCCAAAAGAAATGCTGTACACTCCACATGGAAGCTCTTCCCAAAACCTATGACCTCTATTACCATTTTCAGCATCTGATACTGCCAAAAATAATTATCTGTACATAAAGCAATACAAAAACTGGAGTGTACATAGAGACACAAAAATGACTATCAAGCAATACAAACCTGAGCCGTGTGCTACAGAAGCAGCTGGTGAAACAGACGATAGAAGAAAACGAGGGTCTTCCACAGTTGGCCAGTGAACAAGAAGGCTCCTCCGACCAAAAGCATCTTT
>NW_010941880.1:0-276 GCF_000633955.1 Camelina sativa
AAGCAAAAACCTTTCTTTCCTATCAGATTGCAAAGAAACAAAAAAAAACCATAGGTTCAATTCAATAATGAGATCCATTGCTACAATGTCTCTTTCTTTCCAATTGCTACAACTACAAGATGCTGCACGATAGTTCAGAAACTAAAAAAAGGACAAGACTTTATAACCCAAACTGTGTGATATTATACAAATCTAAGGAGCTTCTTGGTGGGCAATGACAAGAAGGGACAAGAAAGAAAATGACACTTACGCCTGGTGAAAATTTTCGATCGAGAG
>NW_010941881.1:0-276 GCF_000633955.1 Camelina sativa
TCAGCTTGTCACCATTTATAATACATGGTGGTTTTCAGTTTCAAGTCTCCGGTGGTCAGCCGAGTGTGAAATCTTCAGATCTAGAGGTCATCGGTATAGCTTACGGTGATCTCCAATGGGAAAGATTCCTCTTCATAATTGATGATGTATCTCCACTCGTCCCGGGTGCGAAATTCTTGGTTTTAAACCGAAGCGCTTTAGCCTCCAAATCTACCGCCAACTCTCTCCGCCAGTTTTTGCTCCTCTGTTCTCCGCGTACCCAACGTCGCTTCCCAA
>NW_010941882.1:0-276 GCF_000633955.1 Camelina sativa
AGATACTTGGGAATTACTAAACAGAATTTGCATGTTTTCCCCAAACTTAAGATCATATAATAATGAAAGTAAATTAAAATCTAGCTTATCAAGAATCAACACAAGACAAAAATGATATAAAAGAAAAAAAAATCCTAATTTAAAGTGAGACATAAATAAATGATTTCCAAATTCAACGTTGGAAAAGTGATAGTACCTACCTACACAAGCATCTGGGGGTTGTAGGAAGTATGAGCCAATGGCACAATCAGCACTCAATGATTTTTGAATTTAAAT
>NW_010941883.1:0-275 GCF_000633955.1 Camelina sativa
TACTCACTGCAGTTGCCTTGGTCTTTAATCTCCGACACTGCACCTTGTTGCCTCCAGTCAACTGACTCAGGAAGCTGATCTCCGGCGAGTGGTACATACCTACGACTAATTCTGAGGGGCCTTTGTTTCTGTATAGGGCGTCCAGGGAATAGGTCTTGGTACTCTTGGACGGTTAGGTCAGCAAACTGAGTCAAACCAAGACGGTAAGAGAGGTTCTTAGCATTGTGCTGGTCAATGAAACGGAGGTTGTCCTTGAAGTTTTGAAAACGCCGTTC
>NW_010941884.1:0-275 GCF_000633955.1 Camelina sativa
TTTTTGAGAGAACGAAAAATTTTCATTTCTCTCCTTCTCCTTCTGACCAAACCTCCGATTCAACATCTCCACCGGCTCCTCTCTCCGTATCTTCTCCTACTGCTCCTGTAATCTATCACTCTCTCTCGTTTGCTCTCTAATTGCTTTAATTTTTACGTGAGTAGTCTTAGGATTCTTCTGGGTTTCTGAAATTTTGCGGTTGTTTGATTATAATTGGGGTTTTTGATATCAGATTTATCTAGGGTTTGGGATTCAATGTGGCATTGTTTGGAACC
>NW_010941885.1:0-275 GCF_000633955.1 Camelina sativa
TTTGGGTTTGCAGTATTTACCTTTGAATAATGAAAGAGACGAAGATGGGGATGAATTAGAGCGAGTAAGTTCAGATGCAACACGTGATGTCTCTTTCACTTGAGCTCCAGAATTGACTTTGAGACCGAAAACATGGACGGTTCCTTTGTCACTTGAGACAGCTAACCACTCCGCATTTGAAGAGAAGGCCAAACTATAGATCTCCGCTCTATCTGCACCTCTTCTAACCTGTACAGTCACATCATCATGTTCGCATTATTGTTCCATGGACTCCA
>NW_010941886.1:0-275 GCF_000633955.1 Camelina sativa
AGTCAATGCTGTTTAAGAAGATAATTCTTATATTGTTTCCTCTTCAACGTTGTATAGGTTTCCTCGTCCTGCACCGGAGAGCCCTAAAAAGAGGACAGGCTTCCTATCATTTGGGCTAGGCTGGCGTGACAGGAACAAGGTGAAGTGCTTAATGCCAATCTAGCTAATGAAATATTCTGCTTGGACTTAGCATTGTTTTTCCTCTCCATCTTTACATTTCCACAAACTTAGATGATATGTCTGATCTATCTTAACTATCAATGTAATGTTTTTTT
>NW_010941887.1:0-275 GCF_000633955.1 Camelina sativa
ATGACATGAGCTTACAGCTCGGACAATGCACTCTGCAAGTCCTGCCTGATTCATCCCTGTCCCAAAACAAATAATTTACCATCATCAATCTTCTATGTACGACGACATTCGAACACTCTTTCATCGATACAAACCTAAATCCGCAGGCTGGAATAGCGTCTCAGGTACAAGAAAGCGCTCATTCGTTAAGTCAATCTCCTGCCAAAAAAAAACAAAAAAACCCTCACATTTAAGAGAAATCTCAACCTGCATAGAAGAAGGAAAAAAAAAAAAAA
>NW_010941888.1:0-275 GCF_000633955.1 Camelina sativa
AGATATATGTTCTCTAATGTTGAGCCTGGGAAGACCTTTAGGCTCACTTTGTGCTTTGGGGTCTCTCGTTTACGTGAAAGGTCTGCTATTATAAGCGCACAACAAGGTAGCTGGGAGAAGAAAAACATTTCTCATTGTTTTACTTTCCTGTAGTATTTTCAGTTGTGTTGTGCCTCAGATTTTGATGTTTGTAGATATTTTGGGTTTTCTGTATTCTCAGAACAGCCAGCTAGTCTGCGCAAAGGATTATGCGAGGTTGTTTGGATTGTGGAAGC
>NW_010941889.1:0-275 GCF_000633955.1 Camelina sativa
CCTTCACTTGTTAGTATGGCTCCATCAGGAGCTGTGTTCTACGGTGTCTATGATATTTTAAAATCAGCTTACCTTCATACACCGGAAGGTAAGAAACGGCTTGAACACATGAAACAAGAAGGTGAAGAACTTAACGCTTTCGATCAACTCGAGCTTGGTCCCATGAGAACTTTGTTATATGGAGCAATCGCAGGGGCTTGCTCAGAAGCAGCAACTTATCCGTTTGAAGTTGTGAGAAGGCGTTTACAAATGCAGTCACATGCCAAAAAGTTAAG
>NW_010941890.1:0-275 GCF_000633955.1 Camelina sativa
AATACTGAAGTTCATATAGTTCGCGCTGGTGTAGGCTGAGGTCTGCAAGGTGTAAGTATTGTGGGTTTGTTCTTGATCTAGTATACTTGTCTTTTTGCAGGGGCTTTGGCATTTGATGCCGAACATTCACGGTGGCTTGAAGAAAAGAACAAGCAAATGAATGAGCTGAGATCTGCCCTGAATGCTCATGCAGGTGATACTGAGCTCCGGACAATTGTAGATGGAGTGATGGCTCACTATGAGGAGCTTTTCAGGATTAAGAGCAATGCAGCTAA
>NW_010941891.1:0-275 GCF_000633955.1 Camelina sativa
TTGACTTCAATTGGTAACTTCTGTATATGCTCAATTGGATTGGGGATGTTGATTGAGATATTGATTATGTACCCTATCCAACACCGCACATACAGAGACGGCATTGATAATCTATTGGTACTTTTGATCGGAGGAATCCCGATTGCCATGCCAACAGTTTTGTCTGTAACAATGGCTATTGGGTCACATAGACTCTCTCAACAAGGTGCCATCACCAAGAGGATGACTGCAATTGAAGAAATGGCTGGAATGGATGTTCTCTGCAGTGATAAAAC
>NW_010941892.1:0-275 GCF_000633955.1 Camelina sativa
CGGATTTTGTGGTCTGGAATATTCACAAATGGCTCCTGAAAACAAGAAAAAGAAGTGACATCTTTTTTTAGAATTGTAAGATTTATGTGAAAAGAGTCTAAATTGAGCAGATTAGGATAAGATAAGGCAAATTAGTAAGCAAGGTTCATAACAAGCAACGTCGAGAGAGACAACCATGTAAAAAGATTCATTAACAGGACAAAATCTACAAGTTATGAAGCATTTCAAATGTGATACCTTTTACTGGTTGCGTACTGAGAGAAAGATTCCTAACT
>NW_010941893.1:0-275 GCF_000633955.1 Camelina sativa
TCAAGTGCTTTTCAAGAAACCACGCTCATACATTTCATTATATTTTCATATGATGTTAATCCGTTCATGCTTCTCTTATGTTCATGATCAATTCGTCTCCTTGTTGGTTGGGTCAATACCTATTTTTTTTCTTTTTTTCTTTCATTGTTGTATCTTTTACGAGCTTGCCATTTTCAATATCAAATTTTAATATTGTTATTTGGGATTCTCTTAAACATATATATATTTTTTTTACTTTTCTTTTTCAGATACTCGCTTCAATGGCTGATTCAAGT
>NW_010941894.1:0-275 GCF_000633955.1 Camelina sativa
GAAATAGTTTTATCAAGTTTATAAGAAATGATGAAGTTTCGAAGAAGAAAAAAAACAATATACATAAAAAAGCTTATTTAGAAATAATGATTTCGTTTGATATGTCAACGTCTATATTATCAATCAAAAGTTAGTAAGGAACATTAACAATGAAAAGGAAAGAGTTATAAATTAAGATGTCAATATCAGACAACTACTCGTCAATCCAGTATGATACGTTTCTTTATGAGTCATCAGGTACATGTGCATGATGTAATTATTACTCATTAAACTGA
>NW_010941895.1:0-275 GCF_000633955.1 Camelina sativa
GCTCTAGCTAGCTATGACAATGAAAAATGTAATATTAAAAAAAAAAAAAGACAGTTTCATCCCTCTTTACATGTATATTTCACCGATTATATCATGAAATAATCTCATCTTGTCTAACTCAGAACTGATCATTATGATGTTCATATTGGTCAATGATCAGAACAAGACTTGGAGAGATCATGTTTTTTGCCAAGTCTATCGCCATACAGAGTGATGCTGCATCTGATGTTCGAATGGAACTTACTCTTGACCAATCGGCCGAGCACATAGGCTCG
>NW_010941896.1:0-275 GCF_000633955.1 Camelina sativa
AAATTATAAAATTGATTATATTTAAAATGTAATCAGATATGAAATTACTTTATTTTAAATAAGTAAATATAAATTACTAAAAAAAAATAAACAACACAAAAAGTAATTATTATATTGATGAGTCTCTCACCAATTAAAATACACAATGATAGTAAAAATTATATAAGTAAAATGCATTAAAATTAACAATATCATATTAATAAGAGATTACACATGGTATTTACATAGGTTTTCAAATTATGCCCTATATGTTGTCTTGCCTTGTTTAAATCATG
>NW_010941897.1:0-275 GCF_000633955.1 Camelina sativa
TCGAAAATGGAGTTGGCGTTTCTGTTGTTTGAAGAAATGAAAAGGGGTGGCCTTGCTGCTGACGTCTATACGTATACTATTATGGTAGATAGCTTTTGTAAAGCTGGTCTGATTGAACAGGCTCGTAAGTGGTTCAATGAAATGAGAGAAGTTGGCTGCACGCCTAACGTCGTCACATATACCGCTCTTATCCATGCTTATCTTAAGGCTAAGAAGGTCAGCTATGCTAATGAGCTGTTTGAAACGATGCTGTCTGAAGGGTGTCTCCCTAATAT
>NW_010941898.1:0-275 GCF_000633955.1 Camelina sativa
TCTCCAAAGTTTGCACAAGACTTGAAGAGAAAGATAAACGACCTAAAAACCTTTGATCCTAAATTTTACGGCGGCAAGTAAGTTTTAAATATATGTTGAAACCCACAAGTTCCTTCTTAACTTCTTGATTTATAGATCTTCCTTTCTCCGATTCTTAGGTGGAATCAGATCGACGACCACGGTACAAGCCATTTATCGATCATAGATCGGGAGAGGAATGCTGTGTCGATGACTAGTACAATAAATGGTTACTTTGGGGCAGTGATGCTATCTCC
>NW_010941899.1:0-275 GCF_000633955.1 Camelina sativa
GCAACAGCCATGAGGAATGCCGAAGCTATTCAGCTGCTTCTAGATGGCTGTCGAAGATGCTATTGGATGATTTCTGAGAAGGATTCGGAGACCACTTTTCCTCTTGACGGGAATACGCGTCAAATGGGGGAACTTAATGCTCTGATTGATGAACTTCTGGTGATTATTGAACTTCTAATGGGAGCAGCATCTCCTTCTTTAGCTGCTGATGACCTCCGTCAGTTACTTGGTTTCATAATTGACAGTCCACAGCCAAATCAGGTAATACGTTTCCT
>NW_010941900.1:0-275 GCF_000633955.1 Camelina sativa
GTTCTCTTGTGCCTTGTTGTCTGCACATTCACAGTGTAATATTTTTTTACTTATGGCTTTTAACCTAACAAAGATATGTATTTGGAAACTTAGCATATTAAAACCTAACAAAAAGATGTATGTGGAAACTTAGCATATTACGAGGAAATCACGCACAGATATAATTTAAATAATTTATGATGTAATTTGAAGTAGGCGCATACAAACTACTCAAGACATTCGTCAACCATTATTCTCTGAGTGCGTCCACTCCACATTAGATCTGCAGTATCTCA
>NW_010941901.1:0-275 GCF_000633955.1 Camelina sativa
TGGTGAAAGTAGAAGAAGAAGAAGGGTACAGTTGGACAAACAAAAGAAAAGGTCACATGTAAATGAGCTATGGATTGATGGACCAAAGACAAATGACATGTTCACTTTACACCTTCACTCTCTTCCCCCTCACATGTTTGTCTCCTCTTTTGTAATTTTTTTTACTAATTTCTTTCAATACTTATTAGTATTAGACTATTAGTCTGTGTGATACATCCATCTCTCTCAACTCAACGGTCTCGTGACTGACCCATAATCTCTGTAGCAGATTATCC
>NW_010941902.1:0-275 GCF_000633955.1 Camelina sativa
AGGGTTTTGAGGTAGAGCCTCTTGAGATTTTGAATCAAGCAGCTACTGATAAATTATTGTGGGAGGAGGCCAAGTCTTACTCAGCGAATTATCTGGAACCTCCGACTTTTGTGGAGGATAGGGCATCCTCTCTCCTATGCCAAATTGATGGTTCATGGAAAGGTACAGACCCCTTCCAGGGTTTGGGTTGGTGGTGTTGCAGTGGAGAGCTTACAACGATCCTGTTGGGTGCACGGAGTCATTATCGGAGTATATCTCCATTACATGCAGAACTA
>NW_010941903.1:0-275 GCF_000633955.1 Camelina sativa
GGAGACGAAGACGGTGATCTTGACAACCCCAAAAGAGTGCTCGTCGGAGAGTGTGAACAAAACAAGCAACACCGGTTATTTTTATTACTTAACACCGACGCGGGAGATGACGACGCCGATCCGCCGCAACCACCGGAGATAAAATTCTCCGGCGAAGACGGCGGAAGAATTCTAAGCTGACGTGGAGAATGAGCAAAGAAACATACTTTTCTCTTACAATGCTTACCGTCTTTACAAGCTTCCGTACGGTAACGACTAGGGTGAAGCCAACACTC
>NW_010941904.1:0-275 GCF_000633955.1 Camelina sativa
AAAGTATAAAGATTTGCTTCCTGTTTTGGTTATTTGAGTTTGCTTTTTCATCTTATTAGTTCCATGGATTTGTTGACTGTAAGCAAAACTAGGTCATTTAATAATGCTGGATATTCTTGCCAGTTCTTAGGGGGAAAAGCATGCTTATGTAGTAGTACCTTTTTGTTTTCTTCATTTGGTTGATGCCTTCTAATAAAAGTCAGACCTTTGAATTGTTGTCTCTCCGAAATGTTTTGGTTGCTCTGGTGACAAGTTTTGATGGAAGAATATATAAG
>NW_010941905.1:0-275 GCF_000633955.1 Camelina sativa
CACTGCTATACATCTGGAAGGAGAAAGCCGTTACCAACAAACAAATGACTCACCAAATACTCAAGTTGTAAGTCATCACTGAGAATTGTTGGTTAAAGCCAGCACATAATTTTTCTTTTCCGATACATATAACTATATAAGCATCTAATCATCTATGCATCATGAGTACTATCCATCCCAAGAACGATAATTAAGACTCCAAATGAAAATACTTTACAAAAACAGTGAGTAAGTTGTGTTGTAAGAAAATTCTTACCAGCATAGGAGCCCAGATA
>NW_010941906.1:0-275 GCF_000633955.1 Camelina sativa
ATAGCGTCTTTCATCAGAACGGTCAAGGCTCCTCCAACACCAAGATCATCAGCTGTTATCGGCTCTCCGGCCTTGCTGTTACCAACCACCATTTTACCAAGCCTCTCTCTCATATCACCAAGAGAGGTTGTCAAAGCCAAAACAGCCATAATCTCACTAGCAACAGATATATCAAAACCAGTTTCTCTGGTCATCCCTTTTTCCTCAGGTCCCTGACCAATAGTAATCTTCCTCAAGAACCGGTCATTAACATCCATCACTCTTCTCCACGTGAT
>NW_010941907.1:0-275 GCF_000633955.1 Camelina sativa
TAATAAACCTACTTTTATGCAATATTCTAGGTAATTTCCCTTTTTATAATTGTAATATGTTTAAGATTTTTATATTATTAAATTTTATGATCTTAAACATGTTCTCCCAATAACAAACTTTTTAACAAAATATCTAAACTAATGATCTTACATTATTTTCATAATATTTTTACTCGAAGAACATCCAAAAGTGTTCCCCCAATAAAGATGCCCTTAGTTATTAATTAAAACACAACAAAACATTTAGTTTGCCAAAAAAAAAAAAAAAAAAAAAA
>NW_010941908.1:0-275 GCF_000633955.1 Camelina sativa
TGTCCCGAAACAGGGTAAAACCAAAAAAACATTGATTTGAAGAAGTATAAAGCTTTGTTAATTTTTTGGGTGAAAATGTGTGACAATCCAATTCATTTGAGTAATTGTAATAGTTCGNGAATTTGGAATGTTTAGACATAACTTAAACCTTCTTTATCCCAAAACATGCTTAAACCGAGAAAAACAGGCTAAAACAAAGAAAACATTGATTTGAATCAGTAAACAGCATTGTTAATGTCTCTAGGGTCAAAATATGTAACAATCCAAAGCATTTG
>NW_010941909.1:0-275 GCF_000633955.1 Camelina sativa
CTTTTTCTCAGAATGTCGCTGATCTTTCTGATCTCATTAGCTCTGGACGAGACAGAAAACCTGAAGAGGTTGCCTTTGAAGAAGAGTGTCAGCGCAAAAGCTTGGCCTACCGTGCTGAAAGGTTTAATGCTCTTACATTATTGTATTATTTAGAGGGGTTGCTATTGAGTTGTGGACTTTCTTTACAATTCACATGATTTTAGCATTGTTGGTAAGAGTTAGGCTCCTTTAGTAAAATTTATTCATTAAATTAGGAATCTGTTTCCTGGTTAGTC
>NW_010941910.1:0-275 GCF_000633955.1 Camelina sativa
AGACAGAACAGGACGAAGAGAGCAGTGGCACGCGGGTCACGCCAGCTTAGCAACGACTGGAGTCTCTCTCCTTGAGTTGCAAGATCACCAACAACTGTCTGAATCCTACCAGCAATGCTCCTGAGCCTGTCATATCTCATCCTGACGATGTCTGATGGTCGGGAAGTAGGGAAAGTGTCAAACTCCTCATCGAGCTCATCAGGGTGTGCTGAGTCAGCGTGTGAGAGACGTGTGTCCATGTGAGGAGGATGTCTTGGCCTCCAACGATAGTACCA
>NW_010941911.1:0-275 GCF_000633955.1 Camelina sativa
AACGGGTCACTAAAAATATGATAAATAAATGTAGGGTCTGACTGGATCAAACCCAGCGTTTGCGGAAGATTGTGGAAGCGGGTGGTTGCGGTTTCAAACGTTACTAAGCGTTTTGAATAACTGGTTTAACGTTTTAAAATAGGTACGTTTGCTTTACGACTGATTGACCAACAGTTGCAATAGCGGTTAAAACATAATAAATGTAATATATAAATGTTTAAAAACACTAAAAACTTTATTAAACTTGATTTATAATTAAAATTCATTAAAAATAC
>NW_010941912.1:0-275 GCF_000633955.1 Camelina sativa
TGTGATGAATTTCGAGTGTTTAGACATCACTTAAACCCGTTTTATCCTAAAAAAGGCTTAACCGAGAAAACAGGCTAAAACCGAGAAAACAATGATTTGAAGTAGTAAAAAGCTTTGTTACTGTTTCTAGGGTCAAATTATGTAACAATCCAATGCATTTGACTAATTACAAGAGTTCGGGCTGAATTTGAAGTATTTTGACAACACTTATACCCATTTTGTCCCGACAAAGGCTAAAACCGAGAAAGCATTGATTTGAAGCAGTAAACAGCTTT
>NW_010941913.1:0-275 GCF_000633955.1 Camelina sativa
GAGTGCTTCGAGGCTGGTGGAGTGGGAGAAAATGGCAATGCAGATCAGATGGAGAATGGTGCGGATGATGAAGATAAGGAGGACCCGCTTTCAGATGAGCAGTATGGTTATCCAAAAGCAGTTTCTGAAAAGTGGGTTTCTTGCATCAGAGTTCTTGATCCTAAGACAGCTACGACAACTTGCCTCCTGGAACTTCAGGACAACGAAGCTGCATACAGTGTCTGTACGGTGAATTTCCATGATAAAGAGTATGGCACTTTGTTGGCTGTTGGTAC
>NW_010941914.1:0-275 GCF_000633955.1 Camelina sativa
TCGTCAATGGTCACAACACCGTCACCATTCAGATCAGCAGCTCTGAACAAGTCCTCTTTCTGGTAAATAAGTCAGTGAAAACATCAAGTCCACCTTCAGCAGAAATGCAGCAATCTAGCATCTCGATCTGCTGAGCGGCATAGTTTTATTACACTTGAAACTTTCAAACACACTAAATTGTGCTAAAAGAGACAAAAAAAAAAAATACTTTCATGCACCTACTAATGGCATAGGTGTGACAAAGATGCTTTAAAGTCTAACCTTTTTAGCAGCTA
>NW_010941915.1:0-275 GCF_000633955.1 Camelina sativa
CAGAAACTACGATGCAAGGTAGCTTTCCAAGCGCTGAGATTTTCTCCGAGGATTCTTGAACTCGGTAACAAACTAGCTTCAAGGATGCGTAACCAAGGACAGTATCTCTCACTTCATCTAAGAATGGAGAAAGATGTTTGGGTTAGAACTGGTTGTCTCCCTGGTTTAACTCCCGAGTACGATGAAATAGTCAACAGCGAAAGAGAACGTCATCCTGAGCTTCTTACTGGTAGATCAAACATGACTTATCACCAGAGAAAACTCGCTGGTCTATG
>NW_010941916.1:0-275 GCF_000633955.1 Camelina sativa
TCGTACTTGTCCGCTGCTGCTAAAAGCTTTACGATCAATGTCTCGTATATTTCTGTCAGCTTTAAGCGCTCAAATGTATAGGTTGTCGCAGGCTCAACATCTTCTGGAAGAGAATCTTTATACATGAAATGTAGCAAAGCCTGGAAGGAACAGAGCATAAATATAGAATACAATCTGAACAAACATGAACAAGTAAAGAATAACCACCAATGATGTACCTTAAAAACCCTAGGTTCCAAATCATTTATAGTAACCTCTGAATTGTTTGCTTCAAA
>NW_010941917.1:0-275 GCF_000633955.1 Camelina sativa
TTTTTTTTTTTAATGGGCCCAGTCAGCCTCTTCTATTTAATTGTTTACGCAACAACAAAATTCACTAATTCACAATTGAGAAATAATTATTAATTGTATTTTGTATTGTACTGTTTTTTTTCCCATTTATTATACTAGAAATACCCTAGACTAACACCCTTTTGGATTTTTTTTTCTAAAATTAGCATACAAGTTGAAATATTCCAAAACTAGCATTTTTTAATATTAAGTAATTAATAGAGAGAAATATTATTATTTAAAAAAACTCAAAAAAA
>NW_010941918.1:0-275 GCF_000633955.1 Camelina sativa
GTATGGGTCAATTCACATAAAAAACCCAATAACTTCAAAGGGATGCTCAAGCAACGGAGAAGTGCTAACTGGATCACTTTTGAATTTGACGGATACCCCTTTTTACGTTAGCAAGGGAAATACACTGATAGCGGTTGGTTGCGACAACAAGGCATCGTTGACAAATGTCGAGCCAAGCATAGTGGGATGCAAATCAAGCTGCGGCAAAAATTACCATACGCATACCCCTACTAAAGATTATCTTGCAGCAGTCACATGTAATACCAAGTATGGCT
>NW_010941919.1:0-275 GCF_000633955.1 Camelina sativa
AATCGTCTCAGACCGAGATACAAAGTTTCTAGGACACTTCTGGAGGATATTATGGGCTAAACTCGGAACCAAGCTATCATTCTCAACCACATGTCACCCGCAGACAGATGGGCAAATCGAAATGGTGAACAGAACGTTATATGTTTTATTTAAATCTAGCCGAAATTATCACAAAAAATATAATAATTTTCAAATGTTAAACAAAAACCACAAACTAGGATAAAATTCAAGCATGCTTGAATTTTGATTTAAATAACCCATAAGATCAAACTAGA
>NW_010941920.1:0-275 GCF_000633955.1 Camelina sativa
GGATGGGAGCCTAGATGGCTTCCAAATATCCAAGATTGTGAAGAACATTCGGCCCAGTCAGCTAGAAATGGGTGCCCTTCTGGCGCAGCTAGAAATCAAAGTCGTCTACAAGATCCTGGTCCAAGCAGGAAACAATTTTCGGCTTCATCCCGAAAAGCCTCTGGAAATTATGAAGTTTTGGGTCCAGAATATAAATCGGAATCCAGATTACCCTTACTGGATTGTAGTTTATGTGGTGTAACCATCAGGATTTGGGATTTCATGACCACTTCTCG
>NW_010941921.1:0-275 GCF_000633955.1 Camelina sativa
GCCCCCATCTTTTACCCTTCAAATCCACCAAGGTAAAATCCAATCCTTTTTTAGTCACTTTTATGTAATGTTGGTGTACGATACCCAACTCCTCCTCGTTCATAAAGTCCATATCCGTTATGCCGTTCCAGGGAATCAAGAGACGTGCATAATGTTCGTTGAGATCACTACATACAAGGTCCTTCTTCGTTATCATCTTCACGTCCGTACCATTCTCTTCTCTCATCACTTTAACCAGCCATTCAGGTGTCCTCCCCCTCTCTTCAACGGGCTCT
>NW_010941922.1:0-275 GCF_000633955.1 Camelina sativa
TCCCCTTCAGGACGCGCCATGGCACCATTCGGCATGTATCCACCTACCATAGCCAACAAATAGTTTTAAGTACACAACATATTGTTGCAATACAACTCGGTAACACAAGCTTTAACAATGGGCAAATCAATCACAAAGACTCAGACTTAACACAACTATCTATATAGACTAGACACAACGAACGATAGGGTATCGAAAAGACATTACCTTGTTGTTGATAACCAGTAGTCTTCCTCGGGGTAGCAGGACCGATACGCATAGCTCTACTAGAACAC
>NW_010941923.1:0-275 GCF_000633955.1 Camelina sativa
GGCCAGCAAATCCCCAAAACACAAGTGATCAAGACCACTCATGTCCTCGATGATCAATTCTTTCCAAAGGACACCAAACCAAACGGAAACCGGACATCACAGCAACATTCAGACTTACCAGTACTCGGTGGTGGTACAACTTTGGTAGGTATTTTGGAGCCCAAAGCAAACAATGTCGTTCAAAGGTTAACAAAACCAATCACTTCACACCAATGTAAAGATATCGCATTATAGATCATAGATAATTTACTTGATTGGCAGTTGTGTCAACCACA
>NW_010941924.1:0-275 GCF_000633955.1 Camelina sativa
TGCAAACGAGTGTAAAACTAACGTTGGTAGCGTCTGGCCTCTGTAAATCCAACTTGAGAGGAGATACATAAAAGCAGAAGAAGCACAGAAAAAATAAGAGAAACTAAATGTGATTTCTTTGTAGCCATTTATGTTCCACTTTTATTACATTACCATAACAAAAGACTATCTCACGAGTCACGATATATATAGAAGTAAAGAAAGCATCAATACACATCAAATACTTTTCCACTAAACCGTACTTTTACATCAGTTCTCCGAAATTTCTTCGAAAA
>NW_010941925.1:0-275 GCF_000633955.1 Camelina sativa
TACTATTGTAATTAAACGCAATCACAACAACTAACAAAATTATCTTTTTTCCTCTCATTCTATGCAAACAGGGTTTTTATACTTTCTACTATCCACAGTTTTTCTAAACATATTGTTAAATCATTGAATATGACACGGAGGAAAGATGAAAGTGAGAACAAAACTCCTAAACCTCCACAATTTTCAAACTTAGAGAAGAAATTTCAGATAACTCCATCTTCTGAAAAAGAAAATCCATCACAGCCATTTCTTGGATCTAAAAATACAGTTCCTAT
>NW_010941926.1:0-275 GCF_000633955.1 Camelina sativa
GCAAGTCGGCAGAGGCGAGTTATCCAGTCGAAACTTGATAAGAGAGAGGAGAGAGAGAGGGTATGATTTATTATTATAGTGGGCCGAACCGGGCGGCACTGCAATGCCCGGACAACCCGTGATAGAGGTGGTGCAAGCACCCAACACTCCATCGGATTACAAAAATCAGTTTAATATTCTGACTCCGCAATGCGGAGTGTACCAGATATTAAGCTGATAAGAACAGATACTACACTTTGATCTTAGCCAAAAGGCCGAGAAGCGATAAGGTACAC
>NW_010941927.1:0-275 GCF_000633955.1 Camelina sativa
ATCCCTGAACACCAAGATTTGCTGGAGGCTTCCAAATGTCCTTTTGTTGTGGGTCTTTTCCCTCCACTCCCGGAAGAAACATCTAAATCCTCAAAGTTTTCATCCATTGGTTCTCGTTTTAAGGTACCAAAGCTTATGTCAGATGTTCAGCATTAACTTTTTTAAGGAAGAATGGCTAAACTACTCGAGAAGACTAATATTTTCTTAACAACAAGTAGATGTTACAAGTAATTATTGGCCTGGTTGATGCAGATGCAACTCCAGCAACTGATGGA
>NW_010941928.1:0-275 GCF_000633955.1 Camelina sativa
TTGTCTGTATGCGAATGCGAGTTAAACAAGAGCCTGGTCATGGAGGAAAATGATTGCCTTGAGTCTATTGTGAGTGTTCTCGCCTCGGGTCTTACTTTGGAAGCTCGAGGGAACGCAGCAGCCACATTGTACTGTCTTTCTACAGTACATGAATATAAGAAACGGATCGCAAACGCTGTTGGCTGCATCGAATCACTTGTATTGCTGTCTCAAAATGGAAAGCCGAGAGGGAGAAAAGATGCTATCAACGCTTTAAGTGGTATATGGAGAGATCC
>NW_010941929.1:0-275 GCF_000633955.1 Camelina sativa
TGTTAATGTAAAGCCTCAAGTCCAACAACATGGTAAGGCCCAAGCCTCATATGCGAGTCACCATCAAGGTCACAACAAGTCAAATGTGCAGAGTCCTTCACTGCAACCATCCCTGCAACCGAAGAAGACAAAAATGCAGGTTACACAAAAGGAACAACAGACCAAACCTGATGACTCTCTGCACCTTGTACTATCAAACCGTTTTAGTCTTATTGATTCAGAAGAGAGTGGCTAGATGATTGACAGATGTAACAAGATCCTGCATTGTATTAAGG
>NW_010941930.1:0-275 GCF_000633955.1 Camelina sativa
AAGAAGTATAGCGTTTGATTAGGCACGAGTGGATTACACTTTCCTGTTCATTATTTCAGTGATATAATAAACAATAATTTATATACAATAATTATCGAAATGTTTACAAATAATTGAACTCATATATGGCTCTTAGCCTGTGTTACTCTTCGTACTAGACGTGGGGTGGGGCATATGAAATCGGTAATCTCATATCTTACACGTACATATAAATCGGTGTAAAACGGAGTAAAGTCAAAGTTGGACCCACTTACATCCATGAAATTATATTTTTC
>NW_010941931.1:0-275 GCF_000633955.1 Camelina sativa
GCTGTTGCTGTGACAATTGTTGTGGTTGCAGTCCCAGAGGGTCTGCCGTTGGCTGTGACATTAAGTCTTGCTTTTGCCATGAAAAAGATGATGAATGACAAAGCGCTAGTGCGCAATTTAGCTGCTTGTGAGACAATGGGATCTGCAACAACTATTTGTAGTGACAAGACTGGAACTCTTACAACAAATCACATGACCGTTGTAAAAGCCTGCATCTGTGAACAAGCCAAAGAGGTTAATGGTTCTGATGCTGCTATGAAATTTGCCTCTAGTAT
>NW_010941932.1:0-275 GCF_000633955.1 Camelina sativa
TGATCCCACAAAACAATACGACCTTTTGTTCCATGTAGGCAGATTTATGTTTTCTTATGTATCCTATGTGGAAAGTGAAATAACCGGGACCAAAATTTGGCGTTGTTGTCAAAGGGATATGTTTATTAAAATCTAGAAACGCCGGTTATTGCAACAAACCGACCTTTGGCTCTTCCCAAAAGCCACCTTCCTCATCCCTCGTGGCATTTTGTTCTCATCTAATCTTACAAGCCCTCTTGTCTCACCACTTGTGATCCTCTTGTTTATCCACATTA
>NW_010941933.1:0-275 GCF_000633955.1 Camelina sativa
GGGATAAGGTTCACAGTAAACGGGTTCAGATACTTCAACCTTGTTCTAGTCACTAACGTTGCCGGCGCCGGGGATATCAACGGAGTTAGCGTGAAAGGATCAAAGACAGAGTGGGTGAGGATGAGTCGTAACTGGGGACAAAACTGGCAGTCTAATGCCGTCCTCATCGGCCAATCACTTTCTTTCAGAGTCACCGCTTCTGACCGACGTTCTTCTACCTCGTGGAACGTTGCTCCTCCCTCGTGGCAGTTTGGTCAGACTTTCTCCGGCAAAAA
>NW_010941934.1:0-275 GCF_000633955.1 Camelina sativa
AAAAGGATTGAAACTCTGCAAAAAGAGCTAAATTTAGCCATGGAGAGCACAAACAGAGGTCACAGACGTCACATACCACGATTGCAGGATGCTTTAACTAAAGCTTATCAAGACGAAGAACTCTATTGGCATATAAAGAGCAGGAATCGTTGGTTAAATTGTGGTGATCGCAACACTAGTTATTTTCATGCCAGCACAAAAACTAGGAACGCAAAGAACTACATATCCAGACTTGCAGACTCCCAGAATAATGTTTATGAAGGAGACAAAGACAT
>NW_010941935.1:0-275 GCF_000633955.1 Camelina sativa
CTCCCATTACACTTCCCTTTGTGAAATTCACCTTCGTAGAAGTCTCCATTACTGTAGAATTGAACACCTTCTTTCACGAATCGCTTCACAACAACCTTCTTATCCGGTTTGTTGGTATCGTCTCCGATGTACCATTGTACCGGTTTAGATTTCGGGTTTCTTCCTTGAAACCCTAAGAATCTGGTGGTTTCGTCGCAGATTTGTTTGATTGCGATTACGGTTTGGTTAAGGAGTGCGATGTTCTTGGAAGCGAAGAAGAGAGCTACGGCGACGAA
>NW_010941936.1:0-275 GCF_000633955.1 Camelina sativa
CAAATAGTAAAACCTACCTAATTATCTAATTATAAATAGTAAATGTATTAAAAATCCAATTAAGTTTTAAAAATGTACTATTTTGGATAGAAACCCTTTGAGAAAAGCTCAAGCGTGATTTTGTTAACAAGCGGTTAGAGATTTATTGTGCGGAGATTTCCTTGAGACGGCTGATTGTAGACAATAATTGGGGTATGAGCATGTCGCCTACTGGGATCCTTACAATCAATCTTCACACGGTCGATCCTCTCTTGTATAACTCTACGACTAAAATC
>NW_010941937.1:0-275 GCF_000633955.1 Camelina sativa
TGATGAATCATAACATCATGAAATGGAACGGAACAAATAAATTCAAACTTTTTTTGGGAATTAGTACCTGTGTCCAAGTTAGCGATGATTGTGTCCTCTCCATATCCTGCTTTATTCCACAGTGAAGACTTGTGAACAACACCATTTTTCTCAAGGAGCATGAAATTCCATGAGTGAGTGGTATGCAGTTTTCTTCCTTTGTTTAAGAATACAGAGACTACATCAGGGTGCTCTGCATATAAAATATGTTTAAAATTTCGTTAGCTGATGAAACC
>NW_010941938.1:0-275 GCF_000633955.1 Camelina sativa
CTGCTCCCGGGTTGCCGCTCTGCTGCGTCTGGCCCGTCCTCTAGGCACCTTTGGAAGGCAGGGAGTATGACAACGTACACGCTTACCTTTACTTCATAGGGCCTTCTTTCTCATCAGTTGCAGGGTTTGGTGGCCCGAAAGAAACTTGGCTTTGCCAAAAGGCCTCATCTCTGGAAGCCCGGCTCGCGAGGCGTCCCTCTCGCTGTAGGGTTCCAAAACTCGCCTCGCTCTTGGGACATGCTATCTTTCCCCTCTTTATTCTCAAGTAAAGGGTG
>NW_010941939.1:0-275 GCF_000633955.1 Camelina sativa
ATAGAAAGACCACCAAAAGCTTCTTGCCATGTGTCTAACAAACTTGGGATCTTTTCATTGACACAGGAAATGCTTATACTATCATTTGAAAATAGTACTTAATTAAGAATAACGATAACTTAAAATTCATCATACCAGGCAATCCACGAATGACACATGCCTCAATAGTTTCATCTTGTAGTTCTCAAATCCAGGGACATCACAAATTGGGGTGTCTTCCTTTCCACTTCGGTAGGACCTAAAACAACAGAGAGTTGTTAGACCTCAACACAAGA
>NW_010941940.1:0-275 GCF_000633955.1 Camelina sativa
AAACAATGCATTGTTGACGTTTATGTGGATACATTGTTGACATGGATTCATTCTATTGCAGAGCTCGACGTGTTGATCAGCCTCGCTTTTGCAAGTGATTCTTATGAAGGAGTAAGATGCCGCCCAGTAGTATCAGGTTCTAGATCTGATGATGTTCCACACTTATCTGCCACTGGTCTAGGGCATCCAGTTCTAAGGGGTGATTCGTTAGGCAGAGGTTCTTTTGTACCAAATAATGTAAAAATAGGTGGTGCTGAGAAAGCCAGTTTCATCCT
>NW_010941941.1:0-275 GCF_000633955.1 Camelina sativa
CTCAAAGATGATCCGATTTCTCAGGAGAAACGTCTCCTCGAGTTGAGGAAAATCTCACTCCATGACAAATCTACTAGAGCATTCTCCGACATTACCTTCCAAGTCCAAAAACTCGCCGGCCAAGTATAACAACGATTTTTTTATAAATTCCTAATTCTCCGATCAATTAATTAACACTTTCTTGTTTGGTCTCGTAAATTGAAGTTTATAATATACTATTTGTTTTTGATTTTATTTTATTTTATTTTTGGATTTTAGCTGTCGGCGTTTGATAC
>NW_010941942.1:0-275 GCF_000633955.1 Camelina sativa
CCCACCGCCGGCACCCTGCCCACGTCACCCAAGGCAATGGCCCGAGGGTTGAATCTGGGGCCATAGCGCCAGGCTGGGGTCGCAAAAAACAGCGCCACCATCGGCAGATACAAGGCAGCAGCCAGGTGTGTAATTCCTGTGTCAACGCCCACCACCAAGCACGCCTGGCTCATCCGCTCACGCAGCAAGGCCAAAGACATTTTTGGCAACACCTCAACGTGTTCAATGCCAAGTGCAATGGCCTCCGCCTGCTTCCGTTCCGCGTCGCTGCCCCA
>NW_010941943.1:0-275 GCF_000633955.1 Camelina sativa
ACCCGCAGGGACACCAGGTTTTTAATCATTCCGCTTATGTTTTCTATATTTTTTCTACATATTGTCCATTAGGTTTTCAATAATTCAGCTAAGGAATATTTGGTTTCCGGTAAGTACTAAAAAGTGTTCTTGATATTCCAAATAAGTTATCAACAGAACTATATTCAATATTAATATTTTTAGATTGAACTTTTTTTATTCAAATAATTCAGCTAAAGATTTTATATGTGAGTTTTTTTTTTTCATATATTTCCAAATAGCTAGCTTTGATTTTC
>NW_010941944.1:0-275 GCF_000633955.1 Camelina sativa
ATTACCGGATAAAATACCGGTACCACAACCTTACAAAATCTCAAATTCATTTACAAGTAACTTTTTACAAGCAATGATACCAACTCTTCATTTGAGTTTTTTTTTTAAAAACCGACAAATTATTATAAACACATTTTGCTATACAAACTTATTAATGAAGAGCAAGAGAGGGTTGTTTGAACAATTAGTTGATCAAGAAAAACAACCGACTAAAAGAATATGTTCGTCTTCAGCTCAAACCGAGAAATCAAATCAACAAAATCTGGTGAATGTAA
>NW_010941945.1:0-275 GCF_000633955.1 Camelina sativa
GATTATGGTTTTTAACCATTAAAGTACAATTTGGATTATGAGTTTAGTTCACTAATCATCATGAACATAACAAGTTGGATTATGAGGTTATGGTACTTTATTTTACGTTTTTATTTATTATTTTCAAGGAAAATTCTATACATATATAAATTTTGAAAAACACTATACAAAAATTTCACATATTTTCATATTTGAAACTGAATATTGAAAATTTAATTTATAAAATTGGTTACTCAAATTTTTAAATATTTTTATTACTAAACCAAAAAAAAAAA
>NW_010941946.1:0-275 GCF_000633955.1 Camelina sativa
ATTTATCACGTTTTTTGCCGACATCAATAAGTGACTGCTTTGCGATTCTTTTGCAACAAAGAAAGAGTGTGTCGCAAATAACGACGCATTTGTCACTGTTTTACCACGTAATTGAGACTCATAAAAGGGTCACAAAAGTTCAATACAAACTCACACTACCACATTTAGCACGTTTTTTACCGACATAGTCACCGACTGATTTGTGACTATAAAATTCAAAAGCAAAACAATAGTGGCAAAAACGTCGTGATTTGAAGACAGTTTTGCGACTAACT
>NW_010941947.1:0-275 GCF_000633955.1 Camelina sativa
ATTAGTTGCATGTGGAAGAGATCCCAATGATCAGATGTTTCCTGTAGCTTGGGCGATTGTGGATTGTGAGAATACGCCAAACTGGTTGTGGTTCCTTGAACATTTGGTTGATGACTTGGGTTTAGAGTTGGGAAATGGACTAACACTAGGTAGTGATCAGCAAAAAGGATTGATTGCAGCAGTGAAGGTGGTATTGCCTTATGCTGAACACAGGATGTGTGCAAGGCATGTTTATGCCAACTGGAAGAAGAAGTATGCTGGAGCAGAATATGAGG
>NW_010941948.1:0-275 GCF_000633955.1 Camelina sativa
GGGCGAAGAGAGGAACAGATCCAGTCGAGGATAGGTCGAGCATCGTCATACTGAAACGGCCATTCGAAGCTGTCGGGATCTAATTTTCCGGCGCCTTCGTAACCTAACTCCGCCACGAGAGAGCACAGTCTCGCGCTGCTCATCACCGATCGCCTTTTTCTTCAGCGCTGGTGGTTGAGGGAAATTATACGAATTTGCCCCTGAATGGAATTTTGAAATTCACAGTTGTTTGTTGCCTCTTAATTCAATTTTGAAAGTCATATGAAAAAAAAAAA
>NW_010941949.1:0-275 GCF_000633955.1 Camelina sativa
ATCACCTTCCTTAGTATCAATGAAAGCTACCAGATTTTTGTAGCTCATCCTTGCAGAGGCAACCCACAAAGGTTTCCCCCATCCGAAATCTGCTTCATAAACCGGGAATTTGCATAGGCTCGTGAAGCTGAACGACACAATCTCACCGTTGACGAAACCTGAAGCTTGTTTGTTTAGAAACTCGAGGTGTCCTCTGCTGTCTTCTTGAAGTTTCTTCACGTACACTGCATCTATCTTTCTAATCTCTTCTCTCATTTGCTCCACAAGAGAAGGCT
>NW_010941950.1:0-275 GCF_000633955.1 Camelina sativa
TCTGTTCATGCTCTTTTAGTGAAAGCCATCTAATCTTTTTGTGGTAACTTGCTGGATATTAGGCAAACACACATGTAAATGTTCAACAAGATCTGAAGGATGTGAAACTCTGGCAGGTTTGTGTATCTCTATATCCCAAATAACTCAGATTTCAATGAACTCGAAAGAATTAGTATTCACCTCAAGTTTTTGTTTTATTCATTTTGAGTTTAGGTTCATACCTTATTAAAGGGACTGGAGAAAATAGCTGCTAGTGCTGATATTCCCATGCTTGT
>NW_010941951.1:0-275 GCF_000633955.1 Camelina sativa
TTACAGGCCTCGGAGTTGAAGAAATTGTACGCAGAAATTAACCAAAACAATGAGCATAGTTTGAAAAAGCAGGAAACCCGAAACTCGACTATAGTTCTTGAGGACATGGATACATCTGATTCTGAAACGTCAGACCATGATGAACGGGAAGATCCAGATCTTGATGACGAATGGAAACCTGAACTTGAATCAGAGCGTGATTCAGAGCTGGAATCGGCTATAAAGCTGAATAGGAAACGAAACTTCAAAGTGGGAAGACGGCGCTCGAGTGTGGT
>NW_010941952.1:0-275 GCF_000633955.1 Camelina sativa
ATATTGATTCAACCTGATAAAGCTTAGCGACGACAGTGTGAAGGACGATCCACCTTCACATGTTTCTCTCCTCCTTAACCCTCGATCCATGTAGTTTCACCATCCGATGTTATAATGCATACCATTCAATTTTTATTTCTCCACTCCTCTAAACTTTCACACATCATTTCATGTCTTCCGGCACCAGTGCAACGGCTTCGTTTGTAATGGCTAATTATATTGTTCCAGAATCAAATATTCTATCTATAGAGAACATCTACCCCTCGATCATAATT
>NW_010941953.1:0-275 GCF_000633955.1 Camelina sativa
TTCTTAGAACCATTCCATCCATCTGAGAAGTACCGTGACAGTCCCTTGGCAATCGGCTGTGCCACGTCCCTCTCTCTTCGGTGCAGAACCCGCAAAAACTCATCCACACTCAAACTCCCATCTCGATTTGAATCAAACACATGAAACGCAATCTCTATCACATTGTCTGACAGAGTTATTCCACATACCTGAGAAGCGGCTCGTTTGAAGTCCTTCATTGTAAGTAAACCATTGGCTTTGCCATAAGCAAAAAGAGCTAGAGAAAATGGTCCAAG
>NW_010941954.1:0-275 GCF_000633955.1 Camelina sativa
ACACTGCAGGTCGTAGTGATGGGCCCAATAATCACAATTGAGAAATATCCATCCAAAAATTATTTCACTTTTGAGAAAAATAATCTTAGAGAAACAGAAATCAAGATTGGCGTTGCAGCCTCGCTGCCCGTTGTGTATTCTATTATGAGACCGAAAACATTATGGTTGTAGATTAATTCTTTTATATTTAGCAGAGGAACTCTTTAAATTTTCTATATATTGAAGATGGGAAATCTGGAGGAATTTATTTTAAAATTAAAACTTTGAAATAATTA
>NW_010941955.1:0-275 GCF_000633955.1 Camelina sativa
TTGCAGAAGTCGTCTCCAATGTTTCATCATTTTTGTTTTCCCTTACATATTACGCAAGGCTGTGATGTCCTAAACCTTGCAGAGGTACGATGGTTTTACTACTTAAGCAATGAAATCTTTACAGTCTTGAGACTTGAATGGTTCATGTAAACCAGAATATGTGCTCTTGCTTTACGCAATGTCGCAATGTGCAGGTTTACAATGTGAAACTGGATGAGGGCGATGTTGTCATCGCAGCAACTGATGGACTCTTTGACAATTTGTACGAGAAAGAA
>NW_010941956.1:0-275 GCF_000633955.1 Camelina sativa
ATTCTTAACAATTCTCCGATTCAAAACCATTTTACTCTTAACAAATTCTTACCATTTTACTCTTAACAAATTACTTCAAAAAGACCCTTTTTTCCATGTCCCTTTTTTACTCCACCTATTTTGAAAACTATTTCTTAATGTAAAAAATTAAAATTTTCCCGCAAAAAAAAAGCCTTATTATAAACTTTTAAAAACCTTGTAAAAAGGTTTCCAACCTTTTAATTTTAAAAACCCTAACCCCTAACCTCTAAACCCTAAACCCCTAGCCCTAAACC
>NW_010941957.1:0-275 GCF_000633955.1 Camelina sativa
GAAGCATTCACATCGCACTTCTTCTTGATCATCGTGTTCAAAACCTTGACCGCGTTTTCAAGATTCTCGTCTCTGCAATGTGTCTCAATCAGAAAATTATAAGTAATAGTATCAGGCTCACATCCTAGCTTCTTCATCTGGTTATAAACCTGCAGAACCTTCTCTGTTCTCCCTGCTTTCACATGAACCCTCATCAAGTTATTGAAAGTAATAGCATTCGGAGCACAACCCGAATCCAACATATCCGCGAAAACATCATGAGCACGGCTGATCTG
>NW_010941958.1:0-275 GCF_000633955.1 Camelina sativa
TACTAACTGTGAAAAGAACAGGCATCACCAAAAGATATGGAAAAAGAAACTAAGTGCTTAGGCTTAATAGCGAATGTGAAAATCACCATTGTTTGTCCAAATGGAGAGCTGCTAGACGTAGTTAATGTAGAAGAACTTGAAAACATGTTTCCAAATCCAGTGGAGGGTTTATTGAAAAGACTATTTTGACCAAATGCAGGAGCACTACTCTGTCCGAAGTTTCCAAAAGCAGAACCAGTCTGTCCAAACGCAGAACCAGTCTGCCCGGCCGAGGG
>NW_010941959.1:0-275 GCF_000633955.1 Camelina sativa
CTTGATGGTTTTCTGTTTGACTGGTTGCCAGCTTCATGTTGCTCCAACACTCTCTCAGTCCGGAACAGCTCACAATGCCCCAATCGAGCAGTACTAATACTATCTACTGAGGGGCAAATAACAGCACCGGTGCAACGAGCTATACGGTCCAGCAATGACCTTTTCACATTGAGCACCAATGAAATTTCCTTCTCTAGAAGGTATTGCTGGGCATATGAAGAAGCACTTTTCTCTACCAGCAGAACATTAGGACGAAGAGACTCAATCTTTGCTAT
>NW_010941960.1:0-275 GCF_000633955.1 Camelina sativa
GGTTGGCTTTTCCAGAAGAACCAGACCTCTGAACTTCGGGAACAATCCGACTTTTCCCTTGCCCGCTTCAAGTTTTTGCTCGTTTGCTCAGTTGAAAGAGATTACTGTGCTCTCATCAGAACACTCCTAGACATGTTAGTAGAGAGAAATTTGGTGAATGATGAGCTGAACACTGAAGCCTTGGATATGCTCGCTGAGATTCAGTTGTTGAATCGTGCTGTTAAGAGGAAAAGCACAAAAATGGTTGAACTACTTATTCATTACTCAGTTAATCC
>NW_010941961.1:0-275 GCF_000633955.1 Camelina sativa
CAATAAATGATTTGTATTTTTTGTTTGTTTGTTGAGGTTTCTCTTCATACATCTACTTAACTTGAGAAACACACAACTTCTTTTCTTATTGCTAGTGGAACTTAATTATCTCGAAATTTCTTTTAAATTAGTTTCTTAACACTAGTTTAATTTAATAACAGATTACAAAGATATTGCAACTTATTCAAACCACCTCACTACAAACCCAGAAACTCTGAATACCTCAATTGGTTTGGTATGTTTTATCTGAATGAAGGCAACGCCATGTCGGGGAT
>NW_010941962.1:0-275 GCF_000633955.1 Camelina sativa
GATGTGTTTTCTTTTATGTTTGTGTTGGACAGGCCTTTAGGTGAAAACGTAGTTAGGTAAGGAGAGATTTAAACTTGGAGAAGGAGACTCGCAGGCCCACTCGACCTGCCCACGAGAGGTACTCGACCGAGCTAGAAAGGAATTAAGGCCCATTTGATCTTCAAATCGCTAGAACGATCAAGTGGAGGGAAGAACAAGAAGAAAAATTTCGAAATTTCAAAATTTGGACAAGGTGCTCGACCGTGTACAGTCGAGTGTAGGGTCGAGTGGCAGCA
>NW_010941963.1:0-275 GCF_000633955.1 Camelina sativa
TTATTTTACTGTTACTAACAGTTTTGATCTCTTTTGGAAGATTTTGGCTTTATTAACTTGCTTTGTTTCACTTTACTTCCATTTCCACAGGGTACCTATAGCACTCAGATATTCTCATTAGCTGTTCTTTTGTCAAGCATGTTCGTATACAATCAGGTCTGTTAAATTTTCAGTTTGAACTCAATTTAATCTTTTGTGAAATTATATCACTATTTTGTTGACTTAGATGTTGTTTTTGTTTGTATGTGTCAGATGGGAGGTATCGACGAAGCTTC
>NW_010941964.1:0-275 GCF_000633955.1 Camelina sativa
ATTACTTGTTTCTTTTCAGATTCAGAATAATCATTTCTACACTTTAAAGTTCACTGATTCTCAATTCCAACTATGCCTTGATTTTCATACCAAAAAAAAAAGCTATGCCTTGATTTGTTAACATATCGGGTCATAATTCTTCGTCAATTCCTCACATTTTCATGATTTCATCTTTTTTTTGTTTTTTCGTAGGTGTATATAGTCTATTTTGGAGAACATAAAGGTGACAAAGCCTTACATGAAATAGAAGAACATCATCATTCTTATCTTCACTC
>NW_010941965.1:0-275 GCF_000633955.1 Camelina sativa
AGAGATGATTGAGGAGTTATCGTGAGACAAAATGTATATATAATAGGTGAAGCGTCGCTTTGGTTTACAAAAAGAACCCCTTCAACGCTTAATTAAAACCGAACCAAAGCGACGCTTCGCTTAATACCCCTTCAATAAATTAACCCTTCGAAATCTTATCCATTAAAATCTTACCCCTTCGTGTGTTTCCAATTGACTCTTCGCATATTACCCCTTCAATCGTCTTCTACAAAAAAAACTTAAGCGATTCGAAATCAAAATTCGAAATCGTCTCT
>NW_010941966.1:0-275 GCF_000633955.1 Camelina sativa
TGTAAAGGTTTTTGTTACAAAGAAGAAATAGCCAGAGGAAGGTACTGCTCACCAAGCACAACATATCCTTGTCAACCCGGCAAGAACTACTATGGTCGCGGTCCGATCCAAATCACATGGAACTACAACTATGGTGCAGCCGGAAAGTTCCTCGGACTTCCTCTCTTGAAGGACCCAGATATGGTGGCTCGTAGCCCAACAGTGGCTTTCAAGTGTGCCATGTGGTTTTGGAACAAGAATGTGCGTCCGGTTATTGGCCAAGGATTTGGTGCAAC
>NW_010941967.1:0-275 GCF_000633955.1 Camelina sativa
AATTCCAAATAGTTATCAGACCCTTTCTGAGCATTCAGAACCAAACCGGCTGCTGTCTTCTGGCTTGATGGTGCCTCTGCAACACTTGCAGGTTCCTTTTCCAGCTCAACAGGCTTTGGGATTTCCGGTGGAGTTGCACACCGAATCAAAGCCCAGTTGACACCTTCAAAGAATGGGTGCTGCTTAACCTCAGTGGCTCCCCGTTTGAACCCCAGCCGCTGCTGCGGCTCCTTCATGAGCAGGCCCCGGATGAGGTCTCTCGCTGCAAAACTCAC
>NW_010941968.1:0-275 GCF_000633955.1 Camelina sativa
GAAGCAGTAAAAAGCTATGTTACTCTTTCTAGGGTCGAAATATGTAATAATCCAATTCATTTGACTAATTATAGGAGTTCTGGTTGAATTTGGTGTGTTTGGACACCACTTTTACCCATTTTGTTCCGAAACAGGCTAAAACCGAGAAAAAATTGATTCGAAACAGTAAACAGCTTTGTTACTGTTTCTAGGGTCAGAATAAGAGACAATCCAATGCATTTGATTAATTTTTAAGAGTTCGGGATGAATTTGGAGTGTTTAGACAACAGTTAAAC
>NW_010941969.1:0-275 GCF_000633955.1 Camelina sativa
CTTCTTCTCAATTTATAAACTATATGTGTAAGCCTGTCTTTGATGTTAATTTGACTTATAATTGGTCTTGATTCCTTTTTCCTCCTGCAGAACAACAAATCTATCCAAGAGGAGTAATCATCTGATCTAAGTGAGAAACAAGGTTTGATTGAATAAGGGGACACCATGGCTCCTGGAGGCAGTGCTTTGAAAGAAGTCTTGGAATCTAATTCAACGGGAATGGATTATGAGGTTAAAACAGCGAAAGTGGAAGTTAATAATAGCAAACCTACAAA
>NW_010941970.1:0-275 GCF_000633955.1 Camelina sativa
AAGTCAATTTTGAACTCTTCTTTGAGCACTGCAGCCTGTGAAAATAAATTTAAAGATGATTCAGTTTGAACCTTGGTCCGTATATAACTATAATCTCACATATACAGATCAGATACTCACCTGATCTCTAATCTGATCAAGTAAGGTTCCACCAATTAGTCCTGGTCCTATGATCCCCACAGCCAAAGTGGTTCTCGAAAGGTAAAATCTTGAGTGCACAGCTCTTAGTGCCCTAATGCAATCTTCACGCTTGACAACTACTGTAATATTGAATT
>NW_010941971.1:0-275 GCF_000633955.1 Camelina sativa
ACCCCGAGGCCCTTGAGCCCAACGTAGTAGAAACTCGGAGCCTGCGGGTTACGGATCAGCGGTACCCACGAGGCTCCAACGGGTAAAGCCTCTCGCCCGAATACCAATGAACCGGTTGAGTCGGTGCCTCGGCTCACTAAACAATAACCGAACGCACCACCGGTTTGACCGGTTAATTGACCCACAAACGACATTGAACCGCCTCCAATACCCAATAGCCCAGCAGCTCCGATAAACATTCCTCTGTTCCGGTGGCCACATCCCATGGCAACGTT
>NW_010941972.1:0-275 GCF_000633955.1 Camelina sativa
TTTCTCCTAAATTGTCAGTTTCAGCTTACACTTGTCCCTTGATTCCATTTTCTCTTCCATTTTTCTTTTGTACACTTCTTCTAGTCAAACCCCTGATTTTAGGCATGCTTTGGAACCTGAATCATAATACCATAACTCATAAATAAAATTGGCCCTCATTTTCTTGATATCACTTTGAAACCGCTAATTAATTAATCATTAAAGGTCTTGAATAATGGTCGAAGAATGATTTTTCTAAACTGAGGAGGTTGAATCTGACTAGGAATTTAACGTTT
>NW_010941973.1:0-275 GCF_000633955.1 Camelina sativa
CATAAGCGGTCTTTACTAGGTTCTTTCCTTGAGTTTTTGGTATGATAATCTTTTGGCATAGTGAGTCTCCTACATATATTAACAGCACTGCGTCCATCAAACGTGAAATCCGAAGCATTAGCTCCTTTTTGAATAAGTGATATGATAATTGTTGGCTCTCTACGCATAGCAGCAAAATGAAGAACCGTATACCCCCGGGAATTTCTGAAATTCACATCAGCCATGTTTAGATCAAGAACCTCGGTCACAACTTTCGGATCACTGTAAGCCACTGC
>NW_010941974.1:0-275 GCF_000633955.1 Camelina sativa
TTATAGTTTATGAATGGCGGTTTTGTAGCACAAACGGGATCCAAACTAAAATCACAAATATTGCAATAGTAAATTAAGCATAAGGAAAAACTAGAAATTAGGCATTGGCATTCCAGTATAGTAGGACTTTGAAGGCTTACGTGAAGCTGAAGAGAATGTTTAGGATGATAAGGAGATTTGAACACAGAGGGAGACTCGACACATTCTCTGTGGTACCATTTGTCACATTCAATACAAAAATAGTAGGTTGTACCGATGGTGTTGATATTACAAGC
>NW_010941975.1:0-275 GCF_000633955.1 Camelina sativa
AGTCGTTTTTTTCTCCCTATGAAAACGAAATATCATTTAAATTAAATAGTAGTGTATAAACTGAAAATCATGTTACACACTACTATAACTTTATATGATAAACAAAATTACAAGTTGGATGACATAATACATAAACTTGTTCTTATTAGTTATTACTTATTACAAGTTGAGAATAATTAGTGGCCTTTACACTGAATCTGGTCCATTACTTTACATTTGACATAAAAGTTGCTCAACTTGTAAAAACCGCTGCCTATTTTTGTTCCTAAAAGTTT
>NW_010941976.1:0-275 GCF_000633955.1 Camelina sativa
AGCTTGTAATCCCAATGGCTCACTAGACTCCCCTTCTAAGGCTAGAAGCCTTACTTTCTTTAATTCGTCTGCTAGAAACTCCACGTCTTTCTCGGCATCAACTTGTGCTCTTCTTCGGCTTAGCGCATCTGCTACTACATTTGCCTTACCTGGGTGGTACTGGATCTTCAAATCGTAATCAGCTACAAACTCCATCCATCTTCTTTGACGCAAATTAAGATCCGGTTGCGTGAATAAGTACTTAAGACTTTGATGATCCGTAAACACCTGAACCT
>NW_010941977.1:0-275 GCF_000633955.1 Camelina sativa
GAAGCTAAATACCCGGCTTTACTATTCAAGCAACACTTAGCAGCATACGTTGAGAAAACATATGGAATGATCCGAGATAAATTAAAGAAAGAGATAAACCCATTACTCAATCTCTGTATCCATGTAAGTACATCATTCATCAAGTTACTATGGAACTTATCTGAATGATTTGGTAATCACATATGTTAATAATGTGTTATATGTGAGATTTATCAGGCACCAAGACCGACAAGAGCAAGAACCTTGCGAGACGTGACTAAAAGCATCCACTTAAC
>NW_010941978.1:0-275 GCF_000633955.1 Camelina sativa
TTCAAGCTTTAGTGCCCTATGTTTGTTTTCAAGGAGATCAATTTCCGATTCAGTCATCTCCACAGCTTTCAAAATTTCACTTTTCCAGGAAAGTAATCTGTTCATTGATGTCAATTGGACAGAACTGGAATCCCCTGTACCAGGATCATCAGTGCAAAGCAACTCATTGAGCAAACAGCCAAAACGTTCCATTGAGATGTTATCGAGCTCCTCTATATTGATTGGAAATTGTTCAAGGTGAAAACTAGACACGGGACTAGGTGAACGGCACATGT
>NW_010941979.1:0-275 GCF_000633955.1 Camelina sativa
GTTGATGGTCTGTCTACTGCCATGAAATCATACATATCCTGGAAACGTACAAACATTACCCACATAACTTGTAAAGTTTAGTTTAATGTATATAGAGAAGTAAAATGGCGTCTAATCTAATACCTTGTCCATTAACCAGAAGGCAATTGTTTTATCACCAACAAGAGCTTGATCATGACTTTCAGCATAAGAAATACACTTCTCTGACCACCTTCTATTAGTAAGTGTGTAAACGATGTCGCCCATTTGCCAGTCTTCATCTCTCTTCCTTCACC
>NW_010941980.1:0-275 GCF_000633955.1 Camelina sativa
TGATCCTCATATTCACAATGAATAAAACTAAACCGATTTAGACTAAACAACACCAAACAAATCAGAGCCAGATTTAACCAAATCGAATCATTTGAGATTACGTAACTAAAAACCAAATCCAAACCAAACCAAAACAAGACCAAATCGAAGTGGAACTAACCAAAGTTCTATTAGTATTTCGCAATATATCTGTTAGAAACCGAGTAAACCAAACCGAATGGAAACCACTCAAAGTATTTCATTCACGTACCGTGAGCTGTAAGGGAACTCAATGG
>NW_010941981.1:0-275 GCF_000633955.1 Camelina sativa
GAAATCGATACTTTCCAACGATCAAGAACAGTGACTGCAGCATGCTCTATGTTCTGTAATACTGTAGACAAGCCTCCTTGTCTCTCAACAGAGCCCAAACCACCACCCCAATTTAATACTCGGGATAGATCATTCCCGGTTCCAGCAGGCAGGATAGCAACTGCAGGAGGAGAGACGAAATTCTGTTTCTCTATTGCATCTAATACCCAACCAGCAGTGCCATCTCCACCACAAACAAGAACTCTAAAGTGAGGAACCTTCCTGAAGAGGAAAAG
>NW_010941982.1:0-275 GCF_000633955.1 Camelina sativa
AAGCACTTCCACAACCCACGGGATCTAAACTCCACGCTGAGATCTGAGGTCCGATCATTCGAGCTTAACTTCCACAAGAAGTTCAAAGACATAGCTCTTGAATCTTACCTGCCATTCATGGTGAAAAGAGCCACGTCGTTGAAGCAAGAGAAGAAAACACTCAAGATCTTCACTCTCTCCCCTGAAAACATGTATGGGAATTACTCTGACGCGTGGACCTCTGTTACTCTTGACCATCCTTCTACCTTCAAAACTCTAGCAATGGATTCAGATGT
>NW_010941983.1:0-275 GCF_000633955.1 Camelina sativa
ATGAACTCTCTGTAGGCAGCAACGGGCCAAATGAAACCACGGAAGACGATCCGACTAGCCAAAGGAACATCGATGATGATCTCTTTCATCGCTGGTTTCTTCTCGCCACTAATAGCTCTCAAGTAGCTTCTTCCAACCCACCCGATCCATCCTGCAATGTAAAGGAACAGAATCCCTGGAGTAATGAACTCTCCCCAATGCCTCTGGTCTCCGTTCACTATCAAATGCGGTAAACCATCTGACCCGCACAACAGTCCGTACTTCCCGTAGTTGTC
>NW_010941984.1:0-275 GCF_000633955.1 Camelina sativa
TAGTTTCCTTTATGAACCAAAATATCAACTTACAAGATTTGAACCTAAAAGTTTGGTTTTCAAAGAGAACTTAGCCAATGTGCGACTGAGGATTGTTTGTTAGACTATGAATATTTATTAAATATAAACATTAATTGTGATTTCCTTTATAAACCAAAAAAAACAAAAGTTTTCAGCTGCTAGGCTTTGAACCCAAAATTTGATAGTTTCCAAAGAGGAATTCAGCCGATGTGCTACAGCGGATTGTTTGTTAAATAAATAATATATATTACACA
>NW_010941985.1:0-275 GCF_000633955.1 Camelina sativa
TAAGCAAAATGAGGAAACTGACTAAAGAAGGACTCCAGTGGACTGACCAAAGAGTCGGTATCACAAATGAGATTTTGGCATCCATGGATACTGTAAAGTATGATTGATAATTTTCATTGCTTCTTTTTCAGGTTTTTTGAGTTAATGATACATTATTAAACTAGTTATTCTACTATTTTCAGATGCTATGCATGGGAGAAGAGCTTCGAGTCTCGGGTTCAAGATATGAGAAACGAAGAGCTCTCATGGTTTCGTAAAGCGCAGTTACTATCAGC
>NW_010941986.1:0-275 GCF_000633955.1 Camelina sativa
CTAGCCGTTTGTGTGGAAATTGACATACACATACTCATTGAACCATGCATTACAAGTGATGTTAGCTTTGTTTTATGACTCTTATGATTCTAAATGCTGATGTCTCCTTTTTTTATACAGTGATACGAGCATTTCTTCTGCTACTTCATTTTCGAAGCCAATGTACTACCAAGACCAACCTCCAGCTCTGCCAAAAGCTCCTTCAGTGACACAGCCTGAAACTACCTCGGTCCAAAGCTCCCATGTCTTACCTCAGACTGAAACTACTTCACCCC
>NW_010941987.1:0-275 GCF_000633955.1 Camelina sativa
CTCTCAACATCGATTCTAACAAGTCTAAGAATCCTAATTTTCACAAATCCTCAAAGTTCAATGAATGGTGTTCAATATCAACTGAGACAGAACATCTACTCCTGGATAACAGTTCTGACAAGCATCGAATTATTAAAAAGAGGAGGGAGCCAAAATCCAATAACTCACCGGCGTGAACTTTTAATATAACCAATTGCCCAAACTCTCTCGAGGCCGTAATTCAAAGTGTTCTCTAGCCTGCAAGAAAAGTTAGACATTAGGAAATTGGGATTACA
>NW_010941988.1:0-275 GCF_000633955.1 Camelina sativa
ACCCCTACTCTTCTGAACTTGATAACTAGATAATTGTCCCACACTTTATTGTTAGGACATAACACTCCTACCTGGCGCTGGAATAGTATAAAATTTGAGAAGGAAGAAAAATTTTTATGTGCAAAAACTTAAATTTGTTAATAGTGAATATTTTAAAAGAACAACATTTTAAAAGCTTTTATAAACTGTAATTTTTTGGGAATGGGTCATATTTTTGGAGATCACAAGAAATGCATGGTATATAATATCTACTTTTTAAAAGCATGGTTTTTGTT
>NW_010941989.1:0-275 GCF_000633955.1 Camelina sativa
AGCTTCTTATTATGTAACATGTAAAATATTACTATTGATTATTAATAATTACTATCATAAATTAAAACCGTCCATGGAATGTAACTGATACAAGGTTTTGATTTATGTTACAGGACGAAGACGTTTACACCTTCTTCGAGCCCGAGTTGACCAAGAAAATTAAGTCGATTCCTGGTGGTGACTCCCCCAAGAAGGTCTCATCGACCATTGTTGACCTCAAGGGAGAAGACTACTTCTCCGTAGCTATTGGACAAACGTACACAAAGGCTCGCTAT
>NW_010941990.1:0-275 GCF_000633955.1 Camelina sativa
CTATGCTTTGTGCTCAAACCAGGAGAGATGATCAACAAGCTAGAAGCAAGAAGTACTAAGGCTGTGTTCATAGGATACTCAGCTACACAGAAAGGATACAAATGCTATGATCCTATAGCAAGGAGAGTTCTTGTATCTAGAGATGTGAAGTTCTTGGAAGATAGAGGATACTATGAAGAAAAGAATCAAGAAGACCTGAAGGACTTAACATCAGACAAGGCCACCACCTTGCGGATCATTCTTGAAGGTCTTGGAATCAGTACATCCCAGGATCC
>NW_010941991.1:0-275 GCF_000633955.1 Camelina sativa
AAAAAAAAAAAAAAAAAAAGAGAGTGAAGGCCGCCCTGAAGGTATAGATGTACGTCCATCATGCATGCTGCTCCACATGTAACAAGCTCGAGAACAATCCATATGAAAGATCCAAATCTTTAATATTTTTACATTTAATGTCATTTAATACTTATATAGTTATATTTATATTCAAACAAGTTTAATTAATTATCTCTACTATCCTTATAACCAAATAGAATTAAAATCTTTTAAATATCCATATATAATATTCTATAATTAATATAGATATTTAG
>NW_010941992.1:0-275 GCF_000633955.1 Camelina sativa
GAGGAAGAGGTGGGAGAAGGAGTGATGGTGGAAATGGGAGTGACAGAGTTGAAATTGGGACAAGTGCCGCGTTTGAGATGCTCAGAAGCGGTGCGGGAAGGGTTAGAGGCGGAGAAAACGGCGTCGCATAGAGAACAACGGAGCTTCACGGCTTTAGGGAGACCAGTGTCGGTGTTGCGTACGAGGATAGGTTCAAGATGAGTCCAATACCACGCGCCTTTGCCTTTAACTGCTTTAGTTCTTACAGTCATTAAACCTTCGTACCTCTTGTTTAA
>NW_010941993.1:0-275 GCF_000633955.1 Camelina sativa
GTTTTACCAAAGGTTCCGAGGTAAAGATCTTTGTTGCCTGCGACACGGCCGATCCTTGCTTGCCAACGACCTTGTTGATGATGCCTTGTGACACCTCTATACATAGAAGCTCCTCTCGAAAAACCGCTACTTTTCCTGATTACATTTACATGAACCAAAAGTTCAGTGTAGAGATCAAGAACATATAGATGAATATATCACAACAATCATTGATTGGACTCACCTCCTAAGAGATGCAATGAACTCTTGCTTGGTCATGTGATTCATTTCCTCAA
>NW_010941994.1:0-275 GCF_000633955.1 Camelina sativa
ATTCTTGATAACGAAGCACCAAGGCAGGAGGAGATTAGGGATATATCCCCAACTGCTGCTGGCTTAGGATTGCCAGTTGCTGGTGGGACGGTGTCATGGTTCCGGAAATGTACTTCAAAGATTCTTAAGCTGTCCCCAATAAAAATGGCAGAACCTTCTGTTACTTGGAATTTGGCTGATCAAGAGCCTCAACCTACGGACCAAGCTAACTTGAACAGTGGGCCATCAACTACGCCTCATGCAGCGGCCAACTATTCCTTTGATGTTGAAAAGTC
>NW_010941995.1:0-275 GCF_000633955.1 Camelina sativa
GCACCGCCTGCACATAAGACCTACACACACCAGAATATTTACAAACACACATACGAAAACTGATATCAATTCATGGTGTTGCAACTTGGTACGGAGTGTACCTCAGCAAAAACTGCAACTATTTTTGGAAGGTGCTGGTGATTGGGTCCTAATAGATCTGGGTCAGACCTGCACAGGGAGTCCAGGTTTCAATAACAACCCTAAAGTAGTAACACAAAAAAAAACATATAATTTTACCTCTCCACCATTGAGCAAAGCTGGTCATGGACAATTTT
>NW_010941996.1:0-275 GCF_000633955.1 Camelina sativa
TTTAGTACAGTCAAAAGTTTCCTCATGGATTACAAAGCAACATACTCGATAAAACCATCAAGAACTGAATAGAGAGAGACTAATTTGAAGATTTTGAATGTCGCCATTTGTGCAAAAGCATGTATGCATGTGCCCTTCATGACCAGAAATTTCAATAGTGTCTTGCGGTGGACATAACTGAGCCTTCTTCTTCATTGTCATCCTCATCATCAAGAGGTATTTTATCCGCAGGTAGCAAAAATCCGTTAAGTCCGATGATTAAGTTTTTGTGTCCA
>NW_010941997.1:0-275 GCF_000633955.1 Camelina sativa
AGCATCACACAGTCAGTGCCATCGAGAACCGCGTTTGCTACATCAGTGGCTTCAGCTCGTGTAGGTCGTGGTGATTTGATCATAGACTCGAGCATTTGAGTGGCTGTGACCACTGGTTTACCCGCTAGGTTACACTTGTAGATCATCATCTTTTGAGCCAAGAAGATCTTCTCGATTGGAATCTCCATCCCAAGATCACCACGAGCAACCATGAATGCATCGGTTTCACGCAAGATCTCATCAAAATTCAGCACTCCTTCTTGGTTCTCAACCTT
>NW_010941998.1:0-275 GCF_000633955.1 Camelina sativa
CAAAATAAAGTCTGCACTTGAGACGAGAAACCCTCAATCTCTGTTTCTTCCAGTTCATCCTCTATATTCATGGCTAATATACGAGTTTCGCTGATAAAACTAACTACAAGGAATGTATCAAATGCTTCATCAATTGACGATTTCAACGACCACATTCCTTTGATGCCTTGAAGTTCCACGGACGCCTGTTATACAGCAGAGTTTTATTATAACATCAGATGAGAATATTGCTTACATGACAGGAAAAATGAAATTCCTAATATACATCAAACCTG
>NW_010941999.1:0-275 GCF_000633955.1 Camelina sativa
CAACAGAGGATCATCCTCTCTTACACTTACCGAAGTTGGCATTTTCTTAAAATTGAAGACCACTGTTCTGTTCTTCAATCCAGACTAATAAATTCTACAGAAAGCCCCAATTTCAAAAGGAAGCTATTCATGTTCTTCACGTGACCTACATAAAAGAATGAAACACATAAATGTTCCAATCTCAGATTAATTAAGAATGTGAAATCAAATATGTCCACAAGAATTTAATAAATCCCCCTAATTTCTTGTCGTAACAATCAATTCCTTATAAATAA
>NW_010942000.1:0-275 GCF_000633955.1 Camelina sativa
AACAGTGTTTTCCATATAATGGTGTCTGGTTTGATTGGCATAGACCTTATTTTTGCCTCGGCTTGATCCAAACTGCCTGCTCGACCAAGCAAGTCCACCACACAAGTGTAGTGTTTCAAACCGGGCTTGAACCCGTATTTTTCCACCATCATGTCAAACAACTCAAGCCCTTTGTCTCTTAAACCAGAATGGCTACACGCATAAAGCAAGTTTAGAAACGCAACCTCATTGATCTCCATTTCAGTTTGCTCTGCCATAGTATTAAACAGCTTAAT
>NW_010942001.1:0-275 GCF_000633955.1 Camelina sativa
GAAGCGGGTTTCCACCAGTACCTATAAAAATTAAGTAACAGAGACGCTTATCTTCAGCTTGTCTCTTCATGATCTTCTCAAGAATTCCAGTCTCTTAACCTAACAGCACCAGGCATGCCTCCCTTCACAATTTGCATTTTCAGATCAGCGAAACAAATATACAAAACCATTAAGCTAGAGCTCAAAGAACGTCCTCAACTGAATCAGCCAAAGCAGAATGTAGAACTAACCGGTAAAGCCACAAGATCATAAACTTGATCAGCACATTTAGAGAT
>NW_010942002.1:0-275 GCF_000633955.1 Camelina sativa
AGGAGAACTGCATCACCCTCAAGGATCTGAAAGGATCCAAACTTTCAGGAAACGTATTCAATATACTATTCAACCTCAATAAATTCATGGCATTTGAGACACGTGACCCCTTTCTGATTCGCCAGGTATATGTGGCTTTCCTGTGGAGTATCTGTTATGAGTGCTTAAATTGCTAACAGTAGTCGGTAGTAGTTAAGATTGATGAAATTAAAACATGTATCTCTTTCGTGGCCGTAGGAACGGGAGGAACCAAATTTGACAGAATGGGATCGATT
>NW_010942003.1:0-275 GCF_000633955.1 Camelina sativa
TATTAAGTAAAAGAAAACTACTTTTAACTAACAAAAGTTAAGTGTATGTGTGTGGTTAATGGCAAACATTAGTAAGACAAATTCTAGATTGTTTATGAAAAGTAATAATTATTAAATTGTGGCTTGTAATTGACTGTAGTAAAAAAAGGACTTTACAATATCGTATATATATATTAAAAAACGAAAAGTATTATTTTATAATTGATAAGAAATATATTAAAAAAAAAAAAAAGAAGAGGAGAGAAAGAAGAGAAGAGAAGAGTGTTGAGTTGTTG
>NW_010942004.1:0-275 GCF_000633955.1 Camelina sativa
ATGAGTACAACTTATCATCCCCAGACAGATGGACAATCAGAGAGGACAATTCAGACGCTGGAGGATCTGCTGAGGATGTGTGTGTTGGATTGGGGAGGCCATTGGGCAGATCAATTGAGCTTGGTAGAGTTTGCTTACAACAACAATTACCAGGCGAATATTAAGATGGCTCCTTATGAGGTTTTGTATGGAAGGCCGTGTCATACACCGTTATGCTGGACTCATGTGGGGGGAGAGGAGCATTTACGGGGCAGATTTTGTTCAGGAGACCTTAG
>NW_010942005.1:0-275 GCF_000633955.1 Camelina sativa
CCAGTAGGAGGTATTTTCTCTATAGAATGCAAGACTCTTGACTGACGTAGTTGTACAACTTGTTCTTCCTCCCCCCAACTTTCCTTGTGAAACTGAAGTAATCTAGTACATCTGGTAAGGATAAAAAGCATCCGAGTATGAAGCTGCTTAAGGACTCCTGGAGGAAGCTCTTGACGCCTATCATCTAAGTCCTGAACTATACCTTCACACTGAAGCCAGAAATCTCCAGGAGTAGTCATAGCACAACTTCGAGCCAAAATTAACAAATCTTCAAA
>NW_010942006.1:0-275 GCF_000633955.1 Camelina sativa
AAAACTCTTTCTGGTTGGCGCAGGCAGCTGTTTTCACATCGTACATTCTTAAAAACGACTCAGAATGCACCTTGTTCTTCTTTCCTCCTGATCAAAAGCCTCTATCCAGGTACATTACAAGTATATAAAATCCTTAAAGTTGGTAATGGCTATTTACATTTGAAGTAAACAATGCAGGGAAGATATGGAGAAACTTGATCACATTGTCCCCCCTGAGTTTGGATTGTATTTGCCCCCAAAGTCACAGGGGTCGTGGTTTTTAAGGTATGCTATCC
>NW_010942007.1:0-275 GCF_000633955.1 Camelina sativa
ACGTGATGTTCAGCGGAAGCGAGGAATGCGAAGTAGGCTAGAAGGGCGATGCATGATACAAAGGAGAGTCGCCGAAGAGACTCCATTGTTTGCTTCACTGTGAGGAAGCTTTGTGTTGGAGATTTTGTGATGTGAGTTTAGAGAAAGAGGGAAAGAGTGGTATTTATACACACTAAGCGGGAAACAGACAGAGCTTTTCGTGAATTCGTTAGCAATTATGACGAATTATTATTATATTGTACTAAAGTGGAAACTAATATTAGGTTTATAGAGTC
>NW_010942008.1:0-275 GCF_000633955.1 Camelina sativa
AAATAGAAAAATTGAGGAAATCTTTGAAAGAGATGACTGAAACAGTTAAAGAACTACGGCATATTATTCAAACAAACGCCAAACGACCTAAACCATTCAGAGTATATGTTTTTTTTTCTTTTTTATTTTATGAATCATGATCATCATATATTCTTTCTTTTTTTATCTTATTTATTTTTTTCGATGTCAGAACCGTGATGTGTGCAATTTCGGAGATAAAGATCATCTGGGAAACAATAATCGGACCCTTTTTTGTCAAGGATTTGATATTTCCG
>NW_010942009.1:0-275 GCF_000633955.1 Camelina sativa
GGCATAACATTTTGAGGTTCGTTTTTTACTTACTGCAATGCCTTTGAAGCTCCTAACGCAACATTTATACGCACATTCCAAGTGAGCTTCTTGTGCAACTTGCGATCCAAATGTAGTGCATCTTGAATTGATCCGTTAGGACAGTACTCATACACAAGTAGCCTTTGACCAAACTCGTTACAGTAACCAAGAAGCTCCAATATAGGACCGCGTTTAAGCTTCAACACATTGGAGACTAAATTGAGAAAATCACCATCACTCTGCGTTCTGTTGAT
>NW_010942010.1:0-275 GCF_000633955.1 Camelina sativa
AGTGGTCGGGGGGTTTATGAACAGAAAATGATGCCAAACCAGCCTCCTTTACCTCTAGTGCCGCCTCCGTCAGTCTCACCTGTGATACCACATTCTTCTGATTCTCATTCTAATCAATCCTCCCCGTTTGTAAGTCATGGAACACAGTCTTCAGGAGGACCCATCCGGCTTATGCCACCGCTCCCTTCAGCAATTCCCCAATACTCATCTAACCCATATGCCTCGTTACCACCAAGGACATCTACAGTTCAATCTTTTGGATACAACCAGGCAGG
>NW_010942011.1:0-275 GCF_000633955.1 Camelina sativa
GACAAGCGTTCTCGGCCACCAACCTCTCCATCTGATTCAAGCAAATCAAGAAAACAAACAAACCGACAACCTGCGGAATCCACTACTTCACCTGGTGGTAGGCGTAGCAAACCCAGGGATCAGAGGAGCTTGCAGCAAAATGATGACCAACTTAGTCAAATGAGCAATAAATCCAGGACTGAAACAGAAGCCACCGTGAGTATCAAAAATGGTGGAAAGAGTCCATCCGTAATGGAGGCAGCCAAAGCTGTAGTCTCAAACTTAATACAGAATGT
>NW_010942012.1:0-275 GCF_000633955.1 Camelina sativa
GATCGTATGTCAACAACAACGGTGGACACTAACCAGAGCTCGTTAACTGGTTTAACTCTAGAAGCTATTCTAAAGTCTGACAAAAACGTAACCTCGCCGTCTCCGCCGCAGATTCTCCCGCCGACACCACTACCGATGCCGCCGTCTAGTAATCACTCGAACCTGACGCTTCTCGATGTAATGCAGAGAGAGCACCGACACGACCGACACAGTCGAGACAAAACCGCGTGGAAAAGTCTTCGTGAAAAGCTCCGTCTTAAACGTAACGCTACTAC
>NW_010942013.1:0-275 GCF_000633955.1 Camelina sativa
CCTTGAAGCTGGTCTATGACACCTTCCTTAGCAGCTTTGAGAAAGCATTGACTTGGACTCTGTCGAGATTAAGCAAGCATTAAGTATCAAATCATATCCAATATAAGCTTGGTATAAGAAAAATAACTTGGGATTAGAAACATACCGAGAAGCATGCTTGAGTAAAAGGTGCAGGAGTGGACTCAGCTTGTCTTTGTTTACTCCAACCTTTGGCGTTTAATGCCACAAATTCTCCGGTAATAGAGAGACTATCAGCTACGAGAAGCAGATGTTCT
>NW_010942014.1:0-275 GCF_000633955.1 Camelina sativa
TCTAAAGTTATGGATATGCGGAAATCTTATAGAGATGAGACAGTAAAGGTTGCTACTACAGATGAAAGCAGAGATGAGGAAGCTTGTATAGATAATAATGATAATGCTAATACTGAGAATCATCACAGTGATTACAGTAATAATGGCACTGATACATCTCATGTACACAGAAGGGGAAGTTCTAGTGAGTCTGTTGATTTAGTAAGCGGAAGAGAGAGTCCAGAGAGCGTAGTATACAACACTTCCTCTTTTGTATCTGCCTCTAGTCCGTATGG
>NW_010942015.1:0-275 GCF_000633955.1 Camelina sativa
CTGTTTAATTCTCGATCTAATAAGTAGAGACCTAAAAGTAACACACAAGGCAGTTTATCTCTACTTTGTACTCATCTTTACTAAGAATTGCTTCGCTTTACCTGATGTGTTTTAATTATTGCTACAGTGCGGACATAAGTGAGGACAAATTTTTGGGTTATTTCTGGTGGTGCTATAACAGGCTCAAGGTATTTTCGTCACAAAAAGAAGATCCAATTAGTTAAATTATTTGTTTTGAACTTAATTCCTGTATTTTGGGTTTGTAGATTGACTAG
>NW_010942016.1:0-275 GCF_000633955.1 Camelina sativa
CGTCCTATTGGCGGTTGGGCCTCAGACGTTTCTGCTAGACACTTCGGCATGAGAGGCCGTCTTTGGACCCTATGGATCATCCAAACCTTAGGTGGTTGTTTCTGCGTATGGCTAGGCCGAGCCACGACGCTCCCAACCGCGGTTTTCTCCATGATCCTCTTCTCTCTCGGAGCTCAAGCCGCTTGTGGAGCCACCTTCGCCATCATACCTTTCATCTCACGCCGCTCCTTAGGCATCATCTCTGGTCTTACTGGAGCCGGTGGAAACTTCGGTTC
>NW_010942017.1:0-275 GCF_000633955.1 Camelina sativa
CTCAAAAATTGTATTTTATAGCCAGAAAGCGACAAGTAACAATAAGTGGAAGAAAAGAAGAGAGTAAAAGCTTGCTAGATCGAAGAGATAAAATATGCATGCAGACCACTCTGCATAATCTATACGTACAAATAGTGGACCATATGCTAATTAACACAATATGACTCCGTACGTATGATATTATTGCTCACAAAGAAACACGATGCCACTTGAGCGTTTTATAACCTTTCCAATGAAAAAAGTCCCAGTCCTTTCATATCGATGGACCATGGCTA
>NW_010942018.1:0-275 GCF_000633955.1 Camelina sativa
ATCACTTTCTTGTTTTGCACCATTTCAACTTGTTCCATTTTTGTTTCGAATCTGTGATAAAAGAATGATTTGGTTTTCTTGCAAGAGATGATTTGGTTTTGGTTTTTTAGGGGAAAGAGTTTTGGTAAAACGAGTGTTTCTCGTTGTGGCCGCGCGCTTTGTACAGTTAAAGTCATTCAATGTAAAATTTACCAACAATAAGTATTAATAAGTCTGTCATATCTTTCAATCTATATTTTAGTCTTTCAAATGTTTAAATTCTATGTTTTCCTTTC
>NW_010942019.1:0-275 GCF_000633955.1 Camelina sativa
AGAAAGGTCTCGTAAGAGCTTCAGGGTGTAGCTACATTGAACATGGTAATAAGATTCATAAGTTTGTTGTGGGAGATTGGTCTCATCCTGAATCAGAGAAGATACAGAAGAAGCTAGAGAAGATTAGGAAGAAGATGACAAGTGAATTGGGATTTAAATCAAGAACAGAGTTTGTATTACATGATGTTGATGAAGATGTGAAAGTGGAAATGATTAATCAACATAGTGAGAAGATTGCAATGGCGTTTGGGCTTTTGGTGATTAGTCCAAATGAG
>NW_010942020.1:0-275 GCF_000633955.1 Camelina sativa
TGGAGAGTTGCTGATCGGTGGGGAGTCTAGGAAGATCTAAGTCAGTGCTTTCGTTTCCCGACTTGTAAGCGGAGGAGCACCATTGCTTCTCGACGACCGGGAACCTCCTGAATTGAATTGAATTTTAAGAGTAGGGATTGGGGGCGAAAGAATGAGAGATGTTTTTTGGGGAAATAGAAAAAACCTGGAGAAGACAACATTGTCCTGATTGTTGTTGATGATCCAGAGAGCTCTGACACTGCAACCAGATTGCATAATTTGTAGATGAAATCCCC
>NW_010942021.1:0-275 GCF_000633955.1 Camelina sativa
TTGGAGCTATGGGAGATAATAGTGATTGTTCTGTCCGCTGTTTTCGTCGTAGTTTTAGCTATATCGCTATGGCTTACTTTCAGAAGAAAGACCTCTAGATCTTCTTCTAATCAAATCCCTGTTAGCCGTCAGCTTCCTACTAGTGTTCCTGAAGAAATTAAAGAGATTAGAGTTGATGAGGTTTCTTCAAGCAATGGTGGCAATGGATATCCCTCTATTAGTGAGAAATTTGGGGATAAAGAACCTGAAAAGGGTATAGTAGTAGCAGAGTCAGA
>NW_010942022.1:0-275 GCF_000633955.1 Camelina sativa
ATACTATTGATTTTCGTTATGTACTATTTTTATCCGGATGGTATATTTTGTATACAATTCACAATTCTATCGTGGTTATCAAATGTCATCCACACAATACACACAAAGTACATATCTACATAAGTGATAATTTTCAAGATATAAAGCGTAAAAAAACAGTGACAGAAGGCAGTCAAAAAAAACAAAAACAAAATCAGATGAGTCAAGGATGGAGATCATTCATGAAAAGATAAAATATGCACACACTCTTAAAGTTATCTTAGAGAATATATAAC
>NW_010942023.1:0-275 GCF_000633955.1 Camelina sativa
AAAATACACAGCCAAAGCTGTCACAAAACTCTGATTTTACTAGAATAACTCTGTGTCTGCCTCTAATATATTTTAAGCTAAACTCAAATTGTGTTGTCTTGTGAAAACAGGAGCAGGTCGTGGGCGTGGTTAATACAACAACTTTTAAGAGTTTCTCTGTTTTTAGCTGGCACCAAGCGCTGCTAACTTCTCTTGTTGCTGCTACTGGGTTAGTTTGATTGTAGAGAAAACCAGAGTTACATAAGAAGTTGGTCTTTCATTGGTTTTCTATTTAC
>NW_010942024.1:0-275 GCF_000633955.1 Camelina sativa
CTTTTCTTCATAAAAAAAGTCATGTAAACATTCTCATCAAATAGAAAGATTGTGGAATCATAGTCCATGACTTTTTGGGAGGCAGATAAGAAGAGCCATTGACGACGTCGCAAATTCCCTGCATATTCTCAGTATACAAAGTGTCCATTAATCTGATGTCAAACCGAAAACATAACAATTTTTTTAAACATCTAAAATGGGTTGAGAGTCCAATGATGATGTCATTTTACTAGGCTGAAATTGGAAGACACGTGACGGGAGAAAGAGAATGGGAG
>NW_010942025.1:0-275 GCF_000633955.1 Camelina sativa
ATGCAAAACATTAATTTAATATAATTTGACAGATCAAATTAAAATTCATGATAATTATCAATTGGTAGGTTAGAATAAGCTTACTTTTACCTAATCTTCCAAATTTTTGGATATCTGGAATTTCTTTGGTTTTTGCTGTTTCCTCACATTGATGGAACTCTTCAATGAGATAGTGGTAAAATTCTTGTGAATTCATATTTGTAACATCTTACAAACTTTTTAAGAACAGACTTCACCAGTAATGATATTGTCATCTTGATTTACGGAACTATCAA
>NW_010942026.1:0-275 GCF_000633955.1 Camelina sativa
ATGATGATGATGATCTGTACATAAGAGAATTAAAGAACCCCAACAACCAAAATCAGAGAGGATAAAAAAAATAATCAAATCTTTTTCTTTTTTGCAATCATTCGAATTAAATTCAATTTTGCAAAGATTGTTTTTTTTTTTTTGTTGTTGTTGTTGATTTCGATCATGGTGGTGGTGGTGGTTGCTTATTAGGGGGTTGTTGTTGTTAATCGGGTCCGATCAAAATTTCAGTTTTGTATCGTAAAACGATGAGGTTCCTGAGCCTCGTCGGGAAC
>NW_010942027.1:0-275 GCF_000633955.1 Camelina sativa
CAGGGCAATCAGGAAATGATTTGCACGAAACTGTCTATAAGTGTCGACCGACACCCTGTCTTTCACACTACTTTACAACTTCCCTCAACACTGCTCTGGTGTCGACCGACACCCTCCCTTGGTGTCGTTCAACATTGTCTCATCCTCCATCGCGAACATGGCCTAGTGTCGATCGACATTAACCCATATGACCACATCTCTATTGATCTTCCTTCTCAACAATCAAAACCACCAAGCCGTTCTCACAAGACCAACACACAAAACCGACAACCATT
>NW_010942028.1:0-275 GCF_000633955.1 Camelina sativa
CCTTGCATCGGTCCACTGAAGTTCAGAAAGCTGAACTTCTCAGAAGTTAAATCAATACAAACTACCATTATTGATTGATCAAAACCCCTGTCGGCCGCACCTAGATAGTAGAAAACACCATTGATGCATATCCCTCCAGATTTGGGATAATGGGGTAAGCAACATTCGACCATTCTCCATGATGGTTTCCCAATTCCTAGTGTCAGAACTTGAAACTCGTCATATCTTTCATAATCTCCGCATACACCTGACATGTTAGCGGACAATACCTTGAA
>NW_010942029.1:0-275 GCF_000633955.1 Camelina sativa
TCGAGACGTCAATTCGACCTTTCAATTATGAAGTGGAGTACATACCTTGGCCTGTTGCATTTAACTACCATCACTACAACGAGCTAGTGTATGCAATCTATGACCAGGTTAACAATTATATGTTTGTATTTCATATTTTCATTCCAGATATCATTGGAGTTATATACTTGTATACATACTAATCTTTCATTATTTTTTGTTTTGTTTTGCTACTTCTCTTCGACAGAAAGACAAGTATGATGTAGCTGTTGGAGATATCACAATTACTGATAACA
>NW_010942030.1:0-275 GCF_000633955.1 Camelina sativa
AGAAAATTGTATTTGAATAAAAAGGGAGTTTGTGGGATTTATTGAGTAAGCAACCAGAACATGATAAATGTGTTTGTGAAATAGAAGAAACAGGTAAAGAAAAACGATGAATAAGAGACTTTAAAATTGCAAAAGACGGATGGCCTAGTCGCGAATGCCATGAGTTGATGTCCGTTTTCGGTGAAGGTGTAGCAAAGAGAGACGTCACTGGAGGATTCGCGGTCGGCCACTCGTACATCTCATTCCTTGCCTTGCCTTGTAGGAGAGGCGCCCCC
>NW_010942031.1:0-275 GCF_000633955.1 Camelina sativa
GCGAGTTGCTTCACGAAATCATCCATATCGCGTCTATCAGCTTGCTGGCATCTGAGAAGCTCTTTGATCCGGGAACGTGAATGAGCAAGCTCGGCTTTTAAAGATTTTATCAAGGAGATATTAGCGGAATGCTGCTCCTCGAGGCTCCAGATTTTGTTCAGTACTTTAAGAAGTTCGGTAGATGTCTTGAGATTGTAGTTAGGCTCACCAGCTCGTCTTCTTCCACGGAACTCCAACGAACTTCCCGGAGAAACTGCTGCATTATATGGAGCAAC
>NW_010942032.1:0-275 GCF_000633955.1 Camelina sativa
TCGTAAAATTTCGGCGTCAACGAGCACATGCCCGAACAGGTCTTGCTGCAGCGGAGTAACCACTTGACGCAAAAACTCTGGAAAACCAGACAAAAGCAGCGCCCCCAAAATGACGCCTGGAATGTGTCCCATGCCGCCCAGCACCACCATGCAGAGGATGATGATTGACTCCATCAGACCAAACGATTCAGGGCTGACAAATCCCTGGAAGGCGGAAAACATGCCGCCGGAAACACCACCAAACGACGCCCCGAGGGCAAAGGCCAGTAATTTCA
>NW_010942033.1:0-275 GCF_000633955.1 Camelina sativa
TTGGCTTCTTTCCAAAATGCCCCATCTGTTCCGCCATTCTTATCATTGCCAAGACAATCAAGAGGTGATGGCGATGACATTATGGATGAAAGAAGGACCAGTGAGGTAGCTGTAGGTGGTGGGGGAGTATCAGTGGCTGTTACTCGTTTCCCAGTGGAGCAAAAACGACCAGTGGGGCCTCTTGTTGTTGCTGGTGTACGGGATGGAGTTCTTTGGCTCATTGACAGGTACCAAGAGTCTCCTGTTCTTACCTTCAGACAGACTGTCTCTTGTTA
>NW_010942034.1:0-275 GCF_000633955.1 Camelina sativa
ATTGTGTACCGTATGATTCCACTATAGCTGTTGGTTCGGAGATCTACTTAATCGGTGCACCCTCCGAATCACCACCGACTTCAGCTATTCGTATCCTTGATTGTGGGAGTAACACGTGGCGTGATGGCCCCAGTATGATGGTTGCTCGGGAGTCTGCGCATGCATTTTTTGTTGATGGGAAAATATATGTAATGGGAGGTTGTGGGAAGGACGAGTCCATGGCTTGGATGGAAGCGTTAGACATAAAGACTCAGACTTGGAGTTCTTTGCCGAGC
>NW_010942035.1:0-275 GCF_000633955.1 Camelina sativa
TTGTCTGCAGTTTCAGCTTGAACACAAGCCCAAGCAACTGGATAAATCTGATTATTAGCATCATGACCTATAGCAGTCAATAGACAACCTTTAACAGCATGCTTCAAGAAGGTTCCATCAATCCCAATGATTGGCCTACAATAGTAAAATGCATTCTTCATTGCTCCAAGACATACATAGATTCGGTCGAACACATCTTCTCCAGCTGCATTAGAAATGGTGTCAACAAATGCAGTTGATCCCTTGTTTGAGTCTATAATTTCAGCAACATAACC
>NW_010942036.1:0-275 GCF_000633955.1 Camelina sativa
ATTGAGAGGCCAACCTACACCAACTTGAACAGGTTGATATCTCAGATTATATCATCCCTGACCACATCACTGAGGTTTGATGGAGCTATCAATGTCGATATCACCGAGTTCCAGACCAATCTTGTCCCATATCCCCGTATCCATTTCATGTTATCATCCTATGCACCAGTCATCTCAGCCGCAAAGGCATACCATGAGCAGTTATCAGTCCCTGAGATCACTAATGCTGTGTTTGAGCCAGCTAGCATGATGGCTAAGTGTGACCCCAGGCACGG
>NW_010942037.1:0-275 GCF_000633955.1 Camelina sativa
ATCCTGCTAGTTCTTCGAAAAGACAGAGGACACAACAAGAAATGGCGGATAAAACTTTAGGCTCAGATGGCTGCTTGGTTAAAGTTTTCAATTCTGGTGTTTTAAAACCGTGTCTTCTGCCTAGATTGTGGATTGATGACGATCATGACTTGCATTTAGGATTGTGTTTCAAAGATAGAGATGAGCTGAAGAAGGCAGTGGACTGGTGGTCCATTAAAAGGCGGCGAAGGTGTATAGTAAGAGAGACCGAGAAGGACATGTATACATTTGAGTGC
>NW_010942038.1:0-275 GCF_000633955.1 Camelina sativa
ATAACGGACAAGACCAAAAGAACAAAAGCAGCAAGAGCCGAGGCAAAAGACCAAGGAGAGCTAAAGTAAGTGAATTTGAAACTAGCCCACGTCACGTGCCAACCACTCTTGTAATACTCATTCACTTCTTCAGACAAGTCTTTGAGGTAACACTGTGTTATATCGAACGCCACGTCTTTGCCTAGACTGTTCACGAATTCCGCGATCTCTATGTCTGTTCCGAAATAGTTCTTTATGATGTTTTGGTCGCATAGATACTCAACGTCCTTGTAACT
>NW_010942039.1:0-275 GCF_000633955.1 Camelina sativa
GATCCAGAACACTCATTATTGTTTTCATTTTCTCTGAATGAGTGATCGATCGCAGGCGTCACAGAGACCGTCTGCTTCGAGCTAACGCAACCCATTTTTTAAAATTAAAAAAAAAACAAACAAAATTCCGAAATATCACCTCACAACAACAACAACCACCACAAGTGAAGTGTGTAGTGCTGTTATCCGAAAACTCCGGCGCCGTCACGATAAAGATCCGTTGCCGACTTGCCGTAATTCGGATCCGGATTCGAGTGATACTTCGTATTTTATAA
>NW_010942040.1:0-275 GCF_000633955.1 Camelina sativa
TTTCGAATGGTCGGCAGTTTCAAAACTTTCTCAAACAGCATAGGAGTAAACTCATCCGGCTATGCGTTGAGATCGAAGCTAAATTTGGTGAAACCTTGTTCGAGGAAGTTAAACCGAAAACCCCAGAACCAACACCCAAGACCCCTGAAGTCGTTGTAGATGATTTCGTAGGCGTGGCAGAGGAAATGGGAGAGGAAGATGATGAGTACAAGAGTCGGAAGGAAGACAGTGAAGATAATGTAGGAAATGATCTAGATGAAGATGAAGCAGATGAC
>NW_010942041.1:0-275 GCF_000633955.1 Camelina sativa
AGTTTAAGGTGGTAATATGGATATAATAATATTATTACCATTTGAATTTTTTTTTTAAAAATCAAAAAATCAAAAAAAAATTTGGTTATTTTCGGTTATGGGTCGGTTATATTAATATCTAACAATAAATAACCCAAAATATATTGTAATTAAGTAGATTAGCCTAATATAACCAAAATTAAGCCGAATATATCCGAAATAAACCAAACATACCAATTCAAAAATAATAAATTGGAAATTTTATTTTATCGGTCGGTTCGGTTTAGTCGGTTATT
>NW_010942042.1:0-275 GCF_000633955.1 Camelina sativa
GTGAGTGGACTCGGAAAAGGAGTCACAGCAAGTAGCATCGGACTCATCCTCAAATCTTGTGGCTTCCGAGTCACCGCCATTAAAATAGGTCTTTTCTTCTTTCTCTTTCTCTTCTTTTTACCAACAAACCATAACCTGTCAATTCCTTCATGTAAAACGAACTTGTCGCAATTTTTTTTCACGCAAAGTTCGTTCCTCTTTCTTTTCACTTTTGCTTTTTTTTTTCTGTTTGATTTGTTTCAACCAACTTGAGAAAAAGAAAAGTTTCAGATTTG
>NW_010942043.1:0-275 GCF_000633955.1 Camelina sativa
TCATCAAACATCATCACTCATCCCGTCATCAAGTATCGTTATTAGGCATCAACTCAATAATCTTCAAACCATGTATATCATCACATTATCGTGTCTTAATTCTTAAATAATCATACTTAAGAATGTCATGAACGAAGGCAATGAGCGGTGACTCTGGTGGTGACGACTGGTGGCTCCGGTTGTTAAGACCTTCTTAGGTTCATTCTTCCCTCGGTGATCTCTTTCTCCTTAACTCACGGATCCGAGAACAACAACGTACCGGCAACGGCGGCTCA
>NW_010942044.1:0-275 GCF_000633955.1 Camelina sativa
TGAAGGAGTTTGAAGCAGTCTCGGGTCTTGCCATTAGTATACCAAAGACGAGTTTTTTCACCTCTGGTCTCTCTCAACCTGAAACAGACCAAATAACTGCTATTACGGGAATAGCTCATGGCCAGCTGCCTATCAGATACTTAGGACTACCATTGTGCACAAAGAAGCTCACCTTGTTGGATTGTGCGCCATTAATTCAGCGTGTCAAGAGCCGGTTCAACGCTTGGTCAACTAGATCGCTCTCTTTTGCAGGTCGTCTCCAACTTTTGAACTCA
>NW_010942045.1:0-275 GCF_000633955.1 Camelina sativa
AGAGAGAGAGGTGTGAATATAACTTTTGTGGAGTTTTGGGTTCTTCTGGAAAACAGCTTGGATTTAGGAGGTTTCCCATTTGTTTTTTTTTTTATATATTATTATTTATTTATTTCGTCTCATTTACGCGGGCAAAGGAATATTAAAAAAAGAAATAGAATTAAAATATAATAGAAAGGAGAAAATTAAAAAAAAAAACAAAAAAACACTGCACACCGGTAAACGCCGGTGATGGGTGTGGCGTACGGTTGTGAATGGATCAAGACGGTGCCGTC
>NW_010942046.1:0-275 GCF_000633955.1 Camelina sativa
CAAATCTACTTAATTCTCTGTGGCAGAGCAAGGGCAAGGGCAGGGCACTATATTTATATATCACCTACTTTATTCAAAGTAAGAAAATGATAAGATGCTATCGCCTGTTGTTTCATACTGGAAAACATATTTTAACAGCAAACAGCTCTAATTGGGACAAGTGGAAATTTTCCTAACCTTCGGCCTGCAAGAATCTTGGCCATATTCCCATTATTATTAGTGATAAATACGTCGCTTTCATCACTAACAATGTAGTCAATGGCAGCAAGGCGTGA
>NW_010942047.1:0-275 GCF_000633955.1 Camelina sativa
TCTTCTTCTTCTTCTTGGAGACTTTGGGAATAGAATCTCAGTTTTCTTGGTCAGCGAGTATCAATGGATCCCGAGTTCCAGCAAACCGGGCCTGAGGTTCCAGAAGCAATGCAAGAACTGGAGGAAGAATGAGCAGAGCTGTGTTGAGATTGCTGCTGTGTAGATGATGAAGAAGAAACTCTGTTTTGTTGTTGCTTTTGTTCTTGCATCAGTTTCAAAATGTAAGCATCGTCATGCACCGAGAAAGGTGTGCTGCTCACAACAAAGTCAAGGGG
>NW_010942048.1:0-275 GCF_000633955.1 Camelina sativa
ATATATATATATATATAGTTCTATCTGGTTGACGAGGACTGATTAAATGATACAAATAATTGGGCACATTCTCTTCCATATTAGTTTAGGTTACTTAATTCTTCCAAGTTCTATCATAACACGTGGTCATGCGACTCTTATCTTATCTTAAACTCTTTTTTGGTGGTTACAATGTAGAAACATATCATTTTGCATAGTAGTTCGAAGTTAGAATGCTTTCAGATGGTATAAATAATCATCCCCGAAAAAATATTAGAGTCTACATGAGAGCCCAT
>NW_010942049.1:0-275 GCF_000633955.1 Camelina sativa
ATTGAAAGACAACCAGTTTCTGGAACAGTGCCGTACTCTCTAACAAACGAAACATTCCTAAACGTAGACCTCTTCTCAACGTGCCATTGACCAGATCCCATCTCTTAAAATTCCACACACAAAAAAAGAGAGTCAAGTCTCTCACAGTCAAACAACAACACTCAAACTAAATTGCACCACTGAACAATTCTATGAACTAACGGTTTTGTATCATAATTTGAATCATTATATATAAAAAAAAAACTGAGAAATTCAACCAAAAAAAAAAAAAAAAA
>NW_010942050.1:0-275 GCF_000633955.1 Camelina sativa
TTCTTGTTAGACTGCCAAATAATTACATTAGACAGAAAGTTCTAGAAAAGAGAATATGGTATGTGGAGACTACTATGTTTCATGTGTCCCAGTGGTCTACCTCTTTCGACGAATCTTCTCCTTCTCTACAGCGCATCCCACTCTGGGCCCACCTAAAAGATGTTCCTTTTGACCTCATCCACCAACAAGGACTTAGTCACATTGCTGGACTCATTGGTGAACCAAAAGAAACAGATGACTGGACCATTAATCTTACCAGTATAAGTACTGCTCAT
>NW_010942051.1:0-275 GCF_000633955.1 Camelina sativa
AAACGGCGATCCCAATGGTCGCTATCCAGAATGCTCTTCCAAGGCGACTGAATTTGAGCGCCGATTTGTTGACTGAAATTCGGGATCGTCCAGAGCTTTCCACTATCTCAAGGTAAACCCGGTTCTTGGCGTTTTGATTCAGTGTTTCAAAAGAACTTTCATAGAATCGCAAGGCGTATTTTTCACACAGTTCATCAAGTGACAAGCCGTTGGTTTTAAGCTTGACTGCAAGCGCACGACCAATGTCGCTACTTTTTATCCGCTGCGCCTCCATA
>NW_010942052.1:0-275 GCF_000633955.1 Camelina sativa
CGGATTGCTCAATTTGTTTTTATTTTATAAAGATTTTGTGGGTGATTGAAGAAAGAGAGAGAAGATGGGTCAGATCCAGTACTCAGACAAATACTTCGATGATATTTATGAATACAGGTGTTTCCTCCTCCAATTTTTCTTTTGTAAACTTTATGTCAGGGGTCTAATCTAATCTAAACCTAATCGCGTTTGTTGTTTCTGTACAGGCACGTCGTTCTTCCTCCGGAAGTGGCTAAGCTTTTACCTAAGAATCGTATCCTCTCGGAAGTAAGTTC
>NW_010942053.1:0-275 GCF_000633955.1 Camelina sativa
AGAAGGCGAGAAAGTTGAAAAGAACCTGCAATCATGTGAACAAAAAAATCAACAGAGACTAAATAATGTAGCTTACATTATTATATAACAAGCAAGGACTGGTAAGAAATAATAAGCAAAATAGTCACCTCGCTAGTGCTGTTCATCAGATGTGAAGGTATCAGATGTCGTTCAACATCTTGAACATCTAGATACGACCTTTGAGCACCGAGATGAACTCTTAAAATTCTAAAATAAGTGCCACCAAGGTGAAGTGCATAATAAGTTCCTTTCTC
>NW_010942054.1:0-275 GCF_000633955.1 Camelina sativa
CATAAACGGACAGACAGATAATTAAGGTTGACAAAAACAAAACGTGTAGATCATTGCTTTCACCCGACACCAATCATCATCCCTGTCTTCTCCTCCTTCCGAGGTTCTCAGTCTGAATCTGAATCTGGTGCTAATTATTCTTCTGCATAGTTTGGCTCCGTTAGTGGAGGATGGACTGACTTGAGCAGTTTTAAATCATTAACATCAAGATCCTCTACGTGGTTTACAAAGGTAAAAGCGGTACATCTATACTTAACCGCTTCACGAAAACCTTT
>NW_010942055.1:0-275 GCF_000633955.1 Camelina sativa
TAAAGGATCAAAAAACGAAAATATTTCTATCGCCTTTTTTTTTTTTTTTGGTTGTCAAATTAATCAGTTACTGACGCTCTTTCCAATTCTTCGTCTATCTGTCTCCACGATCCACGCCTTGACCCCCAAAAACTTTTTTTTCTTTTCTCACCAATTCGAGAAAAAACAAAAAAAAAAAAAGAGAGAGAAGGATTTGATTTAGGGTGAAAAAAATTTCAAGATTCAACAAAGAAGAAGAAGATGAGTTTTCAAGATTTAGAATCAGGAAGAGGAAG
>NW_010942056.1:0-274 GCF_000633955.1 Camelina sativa
GAACCCTAATTCTACATACCTACAAAAACATATTAGACCCAAAATCTCAGTCGCAATTTAGTTCTGATCTACATTGCAACAAAACCCCAGTGTAACGCTCACCTGTTTAAGTTTATGTCTGCTCTCTTCTCTCGTCGCCACCATTACAACTCTCTGCAATGTAAAATTAGGTATAAACTAGAGTTATATTTGCAAAAGTCAGAACACTCAGTTTATAATTACCACCGGCTTATTTTGCTATGCTTTGATGAGTCATGACTCATGAAACTAGAGG
>NW_010942057.1:0-274 GCF_000633955.1 Camelina sativa
TTAACTTTACCCAAATTAAATACGGGCTGGAAGGATATAACAATCTTTCTAGGATACGATCCAGTGGAAGGTAAACACAAAGTAATGTGCATCCCTTTTTCAAAGAGTTGTGATGACTGTCGGGTGTTTACACTGGGATCAGCTCAAAAATCATGGAGAGCGGTCAAAACTAACTATTCCCATCGTTCTAACTATTATACTTCTGGCCGATGCATCAAGGGTGTTGTATATTATCTAGCCTTTGTTTATCATATGGATGTTTGGGTTCTAATGA
>NW_010942058.1:0-274 GCF_000633955.1 Camelina sativa
TATTTGGTCTGTTACCGCTTTGGGCGATATTGGGTGTGATACTGTTGCGTCACTCGTTGTTGACTCTGGCACAACTCCAAGGTCTATAGATGAAACATGTACCTAATGAGAAGACAAATACATTCTTAGACATTTAGTTCATCGATTAGTGTGTCTGATGAAGAGAAACAGCAGGCTGGTCATAGTAAAGAATCTGAATAATACAAAAGCTTACCATATGACTTATGAAACCATTGGAGGAGCTTGGTGGAGCATAGGTGATGCCCAACTCAAA
>NW_010942059.1:0-274 GCF_000633955.1 Camelina sativa
TGAAACTGGAATGGACTGAGGATGGAGCCAAGACGGTAATGGGTCCAATCCCGGGTATCAAATACGATGAGTCGAGAAACCGTAAAGTATGGTTCAACAGCATGGTAGCTGCTTATACAGGCTGGGAGGATAAGCGGAATGATCCAACAAAGGCTGTGACTTTTGGGGATGGAAAGCCTTTACCTGCGGATATAGTACACGACTGTCTTAGAGTCCTTGAAGAGGAATGTGTTGCTGTCCCGTGGCAGAGAGGAGATGTGCTGCTTATAGATAA
>NW_010942060.1:0-274 GCF_000633955.1 Camelina sativa
GACGATGGGTTTGTCTACAATTGCAAAGTTGAAGCATTGCATCGTAGTAGCTTCTGCAGCTCGCAAGCTCTGCCCATACTTCCAGTCACACACTGTTGAAGTCTTGACGAATCAGCCTCTGCGCACAATCCTTCACAGCCCAAGTCAATCAAGTCACCTGGCGAAGTGGGCAGTAGAATTGAGCGAGTACGACATCGAGTACAAATACCGCACCTGCGCAAAGTCACAAGTTCTCACAAATTTTCTCGTCGAACTCTCTCCCGAACTCGAAGCT
>NW_010942061.1:0-274 GCF_000633955.1 Camelina sativa
TCTAGAGAACGGGATGAATTTGGGGTGTTTAGACACCACTTAAACCCTTTTTTTCCCAAAACAGGCTTAATCCGAGAAAACAGGCTTAATCCGAGAAAACAGGCTAAAACCGAGAGAAAAGATTTATAAGAAGCAGTAAACAGCTATGTTACTCATTCACGGGTCAAAATATGTAATAATCCAATGCACTTGACTAATTGTAAGAGATCGGGATGAATTTGGAGTGCTTAGATAACACTTAAACCCGCTTTATCCCAAAACAGGTAAAAATCGA
>NW_010942062.1:0-274 GCF_000633955.1 Camelina sativa
TGTCAGGTTCCATGGCGGCGATGTGTGGAGTATCACCGATGGTATCAGCGTTATCGTTGAATCCAAGCAACGAGAGTTCCCCGATTTATATCCTCCCAAGATTTTCAGATAAAACTATGGGAGATCATCGAGACTGGAGAGTTCCTGTCGAAGTGTCTTCTCAATTATGGCTAATTCACTCCGGAAACGCTTATGAGACTAGAGAGGACAACGGCGATTTAAAGATTCAGATACAAGCTTCCGCTTGCTCCTACCGCTGGTTCGATTTCCAAAA
>NW_010942063.1:0-274 GCF_000633955.1 Camelina sativa
GCCAAGTCTGTAACTTGGATTGCTTGTTCCCTAAGCTTCGTATCCAGAAGCTCATCCACAAGTGTTGGATCAACGATTGGACCAGCAGTATCATCGTCATCTTCGTAGCTACTTAATACAGATCTGACCCAGCTCATGATATTGGTATCCTCCGGGAAAGATCTGTCCACTGCTCTCTTTCCTGTTACCAGCTCGAGCAAAACAACTCCATAACTGTAAACATCTGATTCCTTGCTCCTCACTGTCTTGTAAGCATTTTCTGTTTGATAAAAAA
>NW_010942064.1:0-274 GCF_000633955.1 Camelina sativa
CTATATAATCGTGGAGTGTATAAGATAAGGTTTCGATGTTTTCTAGTAATATGTTTGAGAAAATTATTGGCGGCCTGACCAATGCATTGGGATTTTCACTGTTTATTTATTAATTCGAATCATTAGACTTTGAGGTTCGTGATATCATTTTAGTCATATAGATCATTTATGCTTGCAACTTATATATTTTGTGTGTATGTGTAGCGGAATTTTAGATCTTTATCGTGCAACTTTTCTCATATAAAGCTCTTTTTTTCTCTGACAAATGAGTCTC
>NW_010942065.1:0-274 GCF_000633955.1 Camelina sativa
AAGCTTCAAACAAAAACTATTGGTAGCACCTTATTGACAACAAGGGTCTCTGCACTTCCTTTTCCTCCATACCCAGTGACAGGGATTTCTTTCAAAGAAGATATAACAGCAAGGAGCATTGGTTCAACAATTTGAGAAACTGCTTCTTCGGGGTTTGAATGAACACAGGCACAACAAAGCAGCCCAACCTCGGCGATTGCACCAGGAAGGATATTTGTCTGAACAAACTTTGATATCTTTTTCAAGGCCTGTTAGAGATTAACGCAAACAAGCA
>NW_010942066.1:0-274 GCF_000633955.1 Camelina sativa
AATGCAGAAATGAGTGAACGAAGGGCTAAAGGGTTGTGCTACTTCTGTGATGAAAAATATACGCCTGACCACTATCTTAAACATAAAAGGAAGCAGTTGTTCCTCATTGAAGTAGAGGGAGAAGAAGATGAAAGTGATGATAAGGAAGAGAGTTCTGAGACAATGGGGGTCACTCCTCGCGTTTCAGTAAGTGCAGTATTAGGAGTGGAAGAGTATGACACAATGCGAGTGAAGGGGTTGTACGGGAAGAGAATTATCTTTATGCTGATTGACT
>NW_010942067.1:0-274 GCF_000633955.1 Camelina sativa
GGTTCACGCCCAGATTTGGTGATCAAAAGGACACCAAAAGGAAAAATTAGAATGTTCACTTAGAAGAAAGTGAGTGGAAGAAGGTTGGAAGAACAACCGGATGAAGACATGACGGAAGTTCACAAAGGCGATGTGAAAAAAACTCACATGGTGAAAGTTTGAAGGATACTTGAAGGGTTCCAGCGTGAGAAGCCGTCTGTTTGTACGAAACAGAAGAAGGCTCCTGAGCAAAAAAGGTGTGATGTTTTGAGAAAGAAATTCACACAGAGCAACA
>NW_010942068.1:0-274 GCF_000633955.1 Camelina sativa
GAGGGAGGACAAGGATTCTATCTTGGTCTCCCAGAATCTTTTGGCGGATCAAAAATAGAAACACTAAACTTTCTCCGAGAAAGAATGCATACGAAGATTAATGGTTGGCAAAACAATTTTCTTTCTCCGGGAGGCAAAGAAATTCTCCTAAAGGCGGTTGCCCTAGCACTCCCTACCTACACAATGTCATGTTTCAAGCTCCCCAAGGGTACCTGTCAACAACTAGCCTCAATAATGGCGGATTTTTGGTGGAAGAACAAACGAGAAGGCAGGG
>NW_010942069.1:0-274 GCF_000633955.1 Camelina sativa
TTTGATGATCCGTGGTTATTGTTGAATGATAAATGACCGGACGACAAAATGCAGTTACACTTACAACAACAACAGGCTTTACAAGATTTTACACAGTGAGTGTGTGGTTTTCATAGTCTTCGGAGGAGACACGTGGCCCAAACCTATTAGGGGTAAGAGACGTATAGTAGAGTGGTCCATATACTCACAGCGCTCGCAGGGGGACTCTCTGCTAAAGAAGAAGTTGCCGTACGCGTGTGGGAGGCCGCACGTGCTATGGACCCCAAGGCCATGG
>NW_010942070.1:0-274 GCF_000633955.1 Camelina sativa
CAGGGGATTGGCTCTAGGAATAGCTCTCACAGTATATGGTAGAGAAGAGGGAGCAGATACATTGATTGAGCAGATGACTAGAGATCAAGATCCTATCATCCGTTACGGTGGAATGTATGCACTCGCATTGGCTTACAGTGGAACCGCTAACAACAAAGCCATCCGCCAACTCCTTCACTTTGCCGTGTCTGATGTCAGTGACGATGTCAGGAGGACTGCTGTTCTTGCACTTGGATTTGTCTTATACTCTGATCCAGAGCAGGTACTCCATATT
>NW_010942071.1:0-274 GCF_000633955.1 Camelina sativa
TCTTGTGCCTCAAAGATCATCCAAGAAGTAAGTTACAACAAAATTCTAAACTCTCTTCGCATATATGTTATATAAACTTGTTCAAAAAAAGAAAAGTTCATGAGTTTCTATTACAAAACACATTGCAGAGAGATTTGCGGTATACATGTCATAAAGAATTACAGAGACGAGTCCCCGACTCCGCGCCCTGATGACGGTTTCACCTGGAGGAAATATGGACAAAAAACCATCAAAACCTCGGTGCACCAAAGGTTAGTTAATTTAGGTTTGTTAG
>NW_010942072.1:0-274 GCF_000633955.1 Camelina sativa
AGATCGCAAAGCTGCCGAACAAAAACTTGCAGAAGAGAAGGCTGTGATAGAGAGACTTAGTGTTGCTGGTAGTTCAGCTTCATCGAATGCTCAAGCTGGGGGTTAGTTATCTTCTATTTTAGTACATATATTTCTTCTGCGTTTCTGTGGTTTTTCTCTCTTTCTCATATTGACGATTGTGAATTTGTGATCTCATTTCTTGTACTGTTCTTTTTTATTAATTGTGGAAGGTAAATCAATCCAAGCTGCAGAAAGTGCTTTGACATTGGAGAAG
>NW_010942073.1:0-274 GCF_000633955.1 Camelina sativa
AACAAATCTAGATAGGCTGAGGAAATTACCACAATTGGTGCCTAGAACATACAACTTTTCCAGATTCAGATGCTTCTCCACTGATCTCAATGCTGCAGTATAAGAAATCACTCTGCATTACAATACTACGAGAGTCACAGTATGGAGACACTTGAAATATACGTCCACAAAAAAGTTGGAACCATACCTTGCACTTGGCAACCCACACCACAGAAAAGAAGACGTTTCACTCCGGAAGTCTGTTATAATGCAACTTTCAATTTCATTTGAAATG
>NW_010942074.1:0-274 GCF_000633955.1 Camelina sativa
TACGTAGGCCTTTAGAAACATCGGCTTTGTCAACAAAACCGACATTGCTTTCAAGGACCGAAAGTGGGCCGGGGGGTGACAATTCCAAGAGTCAGCTCCAGACAGTACTCACTAGGGCTGGTTATGCAGCACCAATTTATAAGACTAAGCAATTGATGAACAACAAGTTCCAAACAACAGTAGAATTTAATGAGACACAGATCATAGGACAACCTTGCAGCAACAAGAAGAGTGCTGAGAAAGATGCGGCAGCTGAGGCTATTCAATGGCTGAG
>NW_010942075.1:0-274 GCF_000633955.1 Camelina sativa
TTGGATAAAGACACATTTTATCCCATAAACACTAACATAGCTGTTTAGTGCTTCTAAATAATGTTTTCTTTGTTTTAGCCTCTTTTGGGACAAAATGGGTATAAGTGGCTTTTAAACTCTCCACATCTATCTTAAAGTCTTATAATTAATTAGTTTCAATGGACTAAGACACATTTTAACCCCAGAAACAGTAACAAAGCTGTTTAGTGCGTCTAAACAATGTTTTCCTTGGTTTTAGCCTGTTTTGGGACAAAATTGGTATAAGTGGCTTTTA
>NW_010942076.1:0-274 GCF_000633955.1 Camelina sativa
ATGAAAACTCTCCACTTTTTAGCTCCCAATGTTATCAATCTGAAGCACCAACAATCTTACGCACAAACCCAGTTCATGTTGCATCGTAACAACAGACGAACTCTAACGATAAACTGCGTAAACAGTGGTGGTGAGGATGAGAAGATTTCTCAGCCGTTCGATGGGGTGGAGATAAGATTCAAAAGAGGGTCGAGAAAGAAGATTAGGGAAGAGGGTTCAGGAGAAGGAGGAGGAGGAGGGCAAAACAGTAAGAAAAAAGAGACTGTTCAAAAGC
>NW_010942077.1:0-274 GCF_000633955.1 Camelina sativa
ACGCGACATTCAAAGCAAATGCAAGGCGGGTGGCCTGCCCTGGACGCCTGCCAAGGGTTTCGACGGCGCAGCCTGCGTGTCTGAATTCGTAGCCGCCAGTGAAGTGAAATCGCCCGAGCTGTTTGAATTCAGCATGCACATAAATGGCCAGCTGAAGCAACATGGCGATGTGCGCAAAATGCTGTTTCCCATCCCCTTCATCATTCACTACCTCAGCACGGTGTTTACTTTGCAGGCGGGTGATCTGATTTTTACCGGCACGCCGGAAGGTGTG
>NW_010942078.1:0-274 GCF_000633955.1 Camelina sativa
AAAAAAAAATCGTTCAGATCTGTTTATTTGATTGCCCACCTATGTCACCAAAGTGCACTTATCTTTTCGGTCAATGGTCATGAGAGAATTTCAGAGTTAAGCGTGTTTGAGCTGGAGTGTTCTCAGGATGGCTGACCTTCCGGGCAGTGACTATCGGAATTGTGCGAGTGAGGACAAAAGACAGAGAAATATCATATGGTGATCACAGGGAAAAATCATGTGGTGATTTGTAGGGACGGTAAAAAGTCTTTAAAGCCTCCCGCACGTAGCAAAC
>NW_010942079.1:0-274 GCF_000633955.1 Camelina sativa
GTTAAATCAGCAAGCGGCCAGACAACCGTCGGGATAGATCCACAGGTGAAGCGGATTTTGTCATCTGATTTCAGCTACTAAATCTATCTTACATCTTTTGTGGACATGAAAAATCTCATTTTGTTTTTTGAATTTTTTCGATACTTGAAGTTGTTTTGTGTTATTGAGTTGTTGTTGTTATTGCACCTTGAATTGAAAAGGTCATGCTTCGTTCTGGTGGCATGGCCATTTTCGAGGATGCGTAAAGTGATTGCTGTTAAGTCAGTAAGCGGCC
>NW_010942080.1:0-274 GCF_000633955.1 Camelina sativa
GAGGAAGGGTTGCAAAAGATGGCAGGAGAAGTTTCCTGCAAATTGACCAATAATTAATACGCGAACAAAAATAAAGAATGAACTTAATCCAAAAACAAGAACTGCACCTACACTCTCCAAGGCACATCAAGGACGTCATCTACAAATCCAAGCAAAATCATGAAGCAAATAGATGCCAGAGCTGCATTGTACTCCACAAGCCACTGCACAAATATATTAACCAGACTGATGAAACTGCATCGAAGCAATAAATGAGCTAACAGCTACCAAGTCC
>NW_010942081.1:0-274 GCF_000633955.1 Camelina sativa
ACACTGACTGAGCGTGTGCAATCGGCTGAGTGTCTATACAGCTGCGTTGTATTCACTGCATGATTACAACGCAGCTTTTTGGTTCTCTCTTATTTACTCACCGTTGAACAATTTCTGGATACAGAAATCAGCACCTTACCCAGCGCTGACAGGGTGCGAGGATCCAACGATTTTCCGGTGTTTAAAAAAGAGACCGAAATGTCGCGACTGGGATCTGCCCAAGACACGATGTTAATCAATCCAAGATGGCCAAACGCCTTTCTTGCTTTAACAC
>NW_010942082.1:0-274 GCF_000633955.1 Camelina sativa
ATCATCATCATCGTATTCTTCTTCTTTCTTCTTCTCCTCTGTTTCTTCTTCCAGTACTCTTCGTTCTACAGAATGATTCAAAGTCACGGATCCTGTATTTTTATCATCTTCATCTTCTTGTTCGACTACGAAGACCGATCGAGGGAACTTAAGACCATTGTAAACCTGGCCTTCATCTCCGATCGGATAATCAACAATCCCCAAATCAGACTCGATCGGAGCACATAGTGACGAACTTATCTTACCACCAACCAAAAAAAAATCATTGCGAGAT
>NW_010942083.1:0-274 GCF_000633955.1 Camelina sativa
ACAAAAGAGACGCCTCGTTCAACCATTAAAGGAGTTCTCAAAGTACCGAATCACACTGAGTTAAAATTCAGCAGAGAGAATCTGATGAAAGTCGAAGAGAGTCTCAAACGTGCTTTCATTGAGTTTTATCATAAGCTTCGCCTTCTCAAAAGCTATAGGTTCGTTTGTGTTTTTTTCTTTAAAGTTTGAATTTTTCTTTTTGATGGGTTTTTTGATTTTGAGTTTTTGATAATTTTTATGCAGTTTTTTGAATGTATTGGCGTTTTCGAAGATA
>NW_010942084.1:0-274 GCF_000633955.1 Camelina sativa
ACCATTTTCGCTCCAGATTTTGCAATGCCATTGGCCTCAGCTCTTGAACCCACCTATAAACAATAAAGAAGCAAGTAAGATAAGTAGAGAAACTCTTATATAGCTACATGTTAGAACACAAGACAAACACTTCAATTACCATAAAGCCTGTGATGTTTTGGAGGAAAACAAGAGGAATTTTACGTTGAGAACATAATTCAATGAAGTGAGCTCCTTTTAGTGCAGATTCATTGAACAGTATGCCATTGTTCCCGATGATTCCTACTGTCTGACC
>NW_010942085.1:0-274 GCF_000633955.1 Camelina sativa
TCACTGTTTATACTAACCAGGTACAAAAATCAAACTAAGTTAGTTGCATTAACAAAGTCGGTGAAGTTGTTAAGAGCTTCTTTTCTCTGTTAAGCTTATGCAGACTTGTAACATATCAATTAATTTGGCTAAAGCTATTATTAGATTATACCACTGAAAGATCTGATTCTTTTTTTTTTTTTTTTTTCTGTAATGGTCATCAAAGTAACTTAGTTATTATGTATCCTCTCATAAATGAGCTGCTTCGTTTCTTAATCGGTTCTGTATTACTAGA
>NW_010942086.1:0-274 GCF_000633955.1 Camelina sativa
GTGACAAGACAATAGTGTAGGTTTCGATTTTCCGCTTAAGCAAACTTATACAAGAAAGGAGACAGTAGATTTTTTTTTAGTTACCTTGTCTGAGCTGTTGAAATAAGAACTTTCCACAACTTTGAGATAGATTGGAAGGATTTGTTTTCCAGTTACCTAAAACATAAGAGGGTTTGGTCTCAACTAAAATAAATGAAAAAAAAAACAAAAATTGAAAGAATCATATTTTGATTTGAGGGTTACCTTATCGAACTTTTTGAGAATGTTCATGAAG
>NW_010942087.1:0-274 GCF_000633955.1 Camelina sativa
TTCTTCTGCTTGTGAGTTTTGTCTCTGGCACCATGAAGTTGAACTTTTCTGTCGGAGGATTTAGTGATCAATCAATTATGTATTAAATAGTGGTTTTGGTTTTACTCTGTGCTAGAATTATGGAGAGAGTTGTGGATAACTTCTATAAGTGCTTCAATTTTTTCTTGTTCTTTCTTTTTTGGTTATGTTTTTTTTTTTGTAGAAATTGTTGGAGCATATATATTTCGTAAGTTCTTTGCATTAAAAACATCAAATTTTCAATACAATTACTGAT
>NW_010942088.1:0-274 GCF_000633955.1 Camelina sativa
AAGTGCAGTTTTTGGCAGCGTGAGATGGGCTTTCTGGGTCATATTATGTCTGTAGACGGGGTTTCTGTGGATCCAGAGAAGATTCAGGCTATCAGAGATTGGCCTAGACCGCAGAATGCCACAGAGATCAGGAGTTTTCTTGGATTGGCAGGATACTACAGGATATTTGTGCAGGGATTTGCAAGCAGAGCACGTCCTATGACTACGTTGACAGGGAAGGATGTTCCGTCAGAAGAGTGTGAGGAAGGCTTTGCAAGCCTGAAGGAGATGTTGA
>NW_010942089.1:0-274 GCF_000633955.1 Camelina sativa
ACTTGAGATTTCTCTTTAAAGCATTCTCTACCTGGATTTAACCAAAGAGATGATCAGCATTAATGGGAAGCAATCAATATTTATGAGTAAAAAAATATTTGCAACTCACGACTTCAAGTTCTTTATGGAGAATTGAGTTGACCAAGCTTGGATCTGCAGAGTCAAGGTTATACTCTACGGCAAGTTTCCTATAGTTCCAAGCAGTGTAGGCCTCCGGATTGATTTCTAGAAGCTTCGCGCTTAATTGAATTGCTTCCTTTGTGTAACTATAGAA
>NW_010942090.1:0-274 GCF_000633955.1 Camelina sativa
TTTATCCCAAAACAGGCTTAAACCGAGAAAACAAGCTAAACCCGGGATAAAACTTTGATTCGAAGTAGTAAACAGCTTTGTTACTGTTTGTAGGGTCAAAATATGTAACAATCCAATGAATTTGACTAATTATAAGAGTTCGGGTTGAATTTGGAGTGTTTAGACACCACTTTTACCCATTTTGTCCCAAAACAGGCTAAAACCGAGAAAACATTGATTCGAGGTATTAAAAAGCTTTTTTACTATTTCTGGAGTCAGAATGTGTAACAATCCA
>NW_010942091.1:0-274 GCF_000633955.1 Camelina sativa
ACCCTAATCTCTCATTTCTGATTTCTCACCGTTCTTCGCCGTTTCTCACAATCTCTCATCTCTCAATCTCTCATCGACGCAATCGCCGATCTCTCAGTCTTCTACGATGAAGGTTAAGAAGTCTGGACGAAAGAGGAATGTCCCCAACGCTGCTCTCAGACCCGGTGGCTCGAACCCTAGGTCGAAGGTTCAAAAAGTCAATCCTCTACCGCCGCAGTACAACTTCACGCCGGCGGCTCACAATCCAATGCCTCAGACGCCTCAAGAACAAGTC
>NW_010942092.1:0-274 GCF_000633955.1 Camelina sativa
AGCAAATTGAACATAAACACCCACATGAGATTTGATCCTTCTCCCTCTCTCTCTTTGATCAACAGCAAGCAAGGAAAGCAGCCGATAAAGCACGTGAAGTTGTGAAAGTTGAAGAGAGAGTGAACAGAGCAGTGATGGTCGCAAACCGAGCAGCAAACGCTGCTAGAGTTGCTGCGACGAAGGCTGTCCAAACCCAAACATTTCATTGTAGTAGTGGGGACGATCCCTTGTGAGTTCCTGTGGCAAAGATTTTGACATAATCGCAGTCATGACC
>NW_010942093.1:0-274 GCF_000633955.1 Camelina sativa
ATCTCATCGATCATAGCAGCTCTATCGGTCTGCAAATGAAGACAGGAGAAACATTAACTGTTAAAAACCTTTCTAGAACTCCATATAATAGAAATGAGAAATGTTATCGTACAGGGGAAAGATACTGACCTTGTTCACAGTAGGTACAAGTTCCTGCAGTGCCCTGATCCGTTCTGCTATTCTTTCCCTACGTAGCTGTGGCAAAGTAAAACAAACATTCAGCTCATCCCTCCATAAAACCAAAGAGATCACTACACGATGGTCCATGTCTACA
>NW_010942094.1:0-274 GCF_000633955.1 Camelina sativa
TAAGGCGATATAACGCAGCAAAGTATCTAAACAACATCATAAAACCCCAAGTCTATCTGCAAACGAACAGACAAGCTAGTCACCAAGCAGAAGCCTATCAACTCAAAAAGAAAATTTAAAACACATCAGCGAATGAGAGAGGAGCTTTTGCAGCTGAAACCTCTGTTTTTGTATTCTCCAGCTGAACTTCCAGGTCTAAGCATTTCTGTTTCAAACTTTTTAGCTCTTCTTTGATTTCTTGCATCCGAGTTCCACCAGCCTCCTCTTTCTGCTT
>NW_010942095.1:0-274 GCF_000633955.1 Camelina sativa
CATTACATACATTTTCATGTGAATCTGAATCGCTACTTTTGACCTATTATTCATTCTTTATTTGGTGAGTGCAGTGAAATTTTTATTGGGACAATAGAAAAGGACCTTCCTTAAAGGAAAAAAGGGTCACAGAAGTTCAAAGAAGTAATGATGAAGAACTCACAAGCATGCCCATTATTTTAAATCTCACCTTTGCTGCTTCAAATAGCTTTAAAAAACAGAATAATGAGAATAAAACTACACTTTTATAATTCCCTCTTCTTTATTTATATAT
>NW_010942096.1:0-274 GCF_000633955.1 Camelina sativa
ATGGTGATGGAAAAGGGACTGAGTCAATTTATGGTGGTACTTTCCCTGACGAAAATTTCAAGATAAAGCATTCACACGCAGGTGCGCATATATACTCTCTACCAACATATGAAATTTGAGAATATTGTCGGAAAAAATGGTTTTTTGAGAGCCATATGTATTCTTGTAGTTTATATGAAAACGAATTTGCATGTGTAGGTGTTGTAGCGATGGCTAATACTGGACCCGATTCTAATGGCTCGCAGTTCTTTATCACTACTGTTAAGGCTAGCTG
>NW_010942097.1:0-274 GCF_000633955.1 Camelina sativa
TCAATTTCGTGGAAGTGTATAAAGGGAAATCATATCATTTGTGTCATATCATATCAAAGCAAACTGAGCTCACTGAAGAACTATCACCACAGCAAGAGAGTCGCTGCAGAGATCAGAATGAGAGATGACAATCCAATTGCTGTAGAATCAGCATTACCCGCAGGAAGATTTGTTGAATTCCGTGAAGAAGAAGTTCCTCCAGTGACTAGTGAAGGAGATGACTTTGGAGGGGGTGCATCGCATGTTCCAAAAGGTGCGTTTGACTGTCCATATA
>NW_010942098.1:0-274 GCF_000633955.1 Camelina sativa
TTTGATAATTTACTAATTGTGGATTATGTGATTCAATTTTACTTTTGCGTTGAATTTTTCATCGACGTATGTGGAACTCAGGTGTCTTTTCTTTTACTCGCAGTTCCATCCCGATTCATTAGTCTCCTGAAACTATATTTTAAAACAAGAAAAACAAAAAAAATAAAGAGATACGGTATGTCTTGTGTTTTGGATACTCAAGAAATTGCATAAAAAACAAAGAGATTATTTACCTTCTGAATTTTCTTTTGAGTCCATTGCTAGATGAACCATC
>NW_010942099.1:0-274 GCF_000633955.1 Camelina sativa
AAATATCTACGATCACATTAATAAAAGAACCTCTATGCACCCCACCAGCAATTAGAGGGCTTCCAGTGTTCACGGCTGTGCTTGTGATGTTGGTGTTGCCAGCTACTGTAGCATCAACAGAGGATGTAACCATCGAATTAGGATTACCCGCAGTGTGTGATAATCCTGGAGTAGGTATCATCGTTCCAACCGAAGAAGAATTAGCATGTCGCTGACTGTAGTTATTTACAGGTCTGCCTTTTATTAGGCTTGTAATCCGAAGTTCAAGGGTTGA
>NW_010942100.1:0-274 GCF_000633955.1 Camelina sativa
TAACTCCTTCTTCAATCTTCTCGCGAACCTTGTGGCAGTCCAACTCAGTGTGCTTCGTTCTTTCATGGAACACCGAGTTTGTGGCTATGTGAATGGGGGCTTCATTGTCACAGTGCATAGGTATTGGTGTTGATGGATTGATGCCTAGTTCTTCTAATAACGTCTTGAGCCAAGTGAGCTCGGTAGTTAACTTTCGCATCGCTCAATATTCGGACTCGGCGCTGGATATTGACACTACCTTTTGCTTCTTGGTCTTCCACGTAACTAGGTTGCC
>NW_010942101.1:0-274 GCF_000633955.1 Camelina sativa
TCTCACAGATTTTATCACTGATGCATGTTTTTCGACTCGGCACAAAGCTTTTCTTGCAGCTGTTACTGCCTCGGTGGAACCACGAAATTATAAAGAGGCTATTAAAGACAAACGTTGGACGAATGCTATGGGTAAAGAAGTTGGTGCTCTTGAGGAAACCAACACGTTTAGTTATGTTGATTTACCTGCGGGAAAAGTTGCTCTTGACACAATGTGGGTGTATAAAGTCAAGTATCACTCTGATGGAAGTATAGAGCGGTATAAGGCGCGTCTT
>NW_010942102.1:0-274 GCF_000633955.1 Camelina sativa
CACTATGGAGGAATTAACTACCCGGTTGGTGGCGTTGGTGGGATTGCCAAGTCTTTGGCAGAAGGACTTGTTGATCACGGAAGTGATATACTCTACAAGGCCAATGTAAAAAGCATAATACTTGATGATGGAAAGGCTGTAAGTCCGTATGAATCTTAAGTTATATTTTTCCTTAAACCTTTTACATTCCTTTTTGGTTATGAAATTTATTTTTGCTGGACCTGAAATTTCAGGTCGGTGTTAGGCTAGCAGATGGAAGAGAATTTTTCGCCAA
>NW_010942103.1:0-274 GCF_000633955.1 Camelina sativa
TTTTGTTTATATATAAATAATAAACAGTAGTATATGCATGCATTGCATACCGCTACCGCATACAAACAAGAGTGCGACAAGCAAAAAGAAAACAAAACGATTTTGCTTTTAGGCATATAAGTGCCAAAGAAAAAAACCAAAATCTTCAATTGGGCTGTTTTTATTTATATATTTCGGTGATGGGTCACAAAATGACGAGAATATATAGAAAAAGAAGTAGTAACATGTAGACAAACAAAAAAACGAAACAGTAATTAATGGAGATATGATGAAA
>NW_010942104.1:0-274 GCF_000633955.1 Camelina sativa
GACGATGGGTTTGTCTACAATTGCAAAGTTGAAGCATTGCATCGTAGCAGCTTATGCAGCTCGCAAGCTCCGCCCATACTTCCAGTCACACACTGTTGAAGTCTTGACGAATCAGCCTCTGCGCACAATCCTTCACAGCCCAAGTCAATAAGGTCGCCTGGCGAAGTGGGCAGTAGAATTGAGCGAGTACGACATTGAGTACAAAAACCGCACCTGCGCAAAGTCAAAAGTTCTCACAAATTTTCTCGTCGAACTCTCTCCCGAACTCGAAGCT
>NW_010942105.1:0-274 GCF_000633955.1 Camelina sativa
CGTATGGTCGGAATCAAACTGGCAATACAAATCACACACACTAACTTCACAAGCCTAGCCGTCTCCATTGTATATGATTACCCCTTTTTTTACAGAAAACAATTTATATTATTATTTTTCTTTTCTTAAAGGGGTAATCTTTTTTATATATATTGAAATATATATGGAGAGCAGCTAAGCTTTAAACATGGCTTTAGGTGGTTATATGTGTTTGGCCTAAAGCCTTCTTTTGGTAGATGAATCGTATTGCGAAGTTTGAGAAACGTGAAGGTTG
>NW_010942106.1:0-274 GCF_000633955.1 Camelina sativa
AACAAAAGAAATATTTACATATACAACCCCATTTTCCTGTCATATGGGAATATATTTTTAATTGTTTAAGTAATTAAGTGATCAAGAAAAGCGAGAAAAAAATGAACAACATTAAACTCACAAAAAAATACATATATTTTCTATGAATATTTTATCCTTGAAATTTTTATAACTTTGATTCAAGATTTTCGAAGAAGAAAAGGATCGACAACATGGTGGATGGAGACGATGAGCAAGAAAACGTAAAGAACCAATGCGACTAAACCGGCGATTA
>NW_010942107.1:0-274 GCF_000633955.1 Camelina sativa
AACTACAACTATCGGACATCAAAAGCAAAGAATGAAACAAAGAACAAGACATACTTAGTTCTAATAAGTAACAACACATACTTAGTTCTAATTATAACTATCAGACATCAAAGGCAAACAATGAAACCAAAGGATACTTAGTTCTAATCGGACAACATAAGCAAAGAATGAAACCAAACCCAACGAATGAAACCAAACCCAACATAAGCAAAGAATGAAACCAAACCCAACTATCGGACATCAAAAGCAAAGAATGAAACAAAGAACAACAAAT
>NW_010942108.1:0-274 GCF_000633955.1 Camelina sativa
AGGTTTGACGATGCCTACGGTATTGGTTTCATCCGCCAATCACCAACCCAACACAACTACAAAATCGTAAGGTTTCGATGTCCTCATAATTCTAGAGATCGACCTCCAAGGATTGAGGTATACGAATTCTTATCTAATAGGTGGAAGGTTATAACTAATCATATCAGTTTTGATTGGCACCTTAGAGTACCACTCTCGGGTGTGTCTCTTGGAGGGAATTCTTATTGGATTGGTCTTCGAGAAGACTCTACAGCTTTCATACAATGCTTTGATT
>NW_010942109.1:0-274 GCF_000633955.1 Camelina sativa
CGAAGCAAAAGCAACAGGAGTCGCTCAAGTTTTTGCACCTTGTGTTGCGGTAATTAAGTCGAATATATACTCTGTCCACACACACACACACACAAAAGTGGAAAATAATATACATTTGATCGATCAACATAATATATATAGAGATATATAAACCGTTTCTAACTTGGATTGAAAATTTGGATGAACAGGTTTGCAGAGATCCTAGATGGGGAAGGTGTTACGAGAGCTATAGTGAAGACACTAAGGTTGTGAATATGATGACCGAGGGTATCAT
>NW_010942110.1:0-274 GCF_000633955.1 Camelina sativa
AAGCATATTGCTAAGAAGAGGTGATAAAATCTCAGCGTTTCCTGAATCCTCAACAAGATCTGAGATAGGGGTCTTCTGGAAGCTAATATCTCCATCTAAGAAGCCAATAGTAACCAAAATTGACTTGGTCGAATCAAGAACAACAACTTTATCGCTTGAAACTGATGAAATTTCGCCAGAGAATCCACCAGGGAACGCCATACTTTTTTGTGCCAGTACCTCTCCACTTTTGGAATCAATCTGATAAACAACAGCCTCAGATAAATTAACGAAT
>NW_010942111.1:0-274 GCF_000633955.1 Camelina sativa
CCAAAGTCAGTAGCTTTCAATGGGGAGTTCTCATCTTTACTAAGAAAGAGAAAGTTTTCAGGCTTCAAGTCTCGGTGCATTACACCCATAGAATGACAACTATGCACAACCATCACCATCTGCCTGCACAAATCAGCAGCTGCTCTCTCTGAGTAAAGACCTTTAGCTATGATCCTATCAAACAATTCCCCTCCTTCACACAGCTCCATTATAAGATTCACAGAGTGTCTGTCCTCGTAAGCTCCCTTCAAGTCCACTATGTTCCTACAAACCC
>NW_010942112.1:0-274 GCF_000633955.1 Camelina sativa
CATTTAAGTCCTTCTCGATCGGTCTTCTCCCACTAACCACTTCCAAAACCACCGCTCCGTAACTAAAAACATCAGTCTTCTCCGTAGCACGACCGGTTAAAAGATACTCCGGCGCTAAATACCCCATCGTCCCGGCGGCAACAGTCGCTTCCGGGGACTTATCGTGCTCAATCTGTCTCGCTAATCCGAAATCTCCAAGCTTGGCGTTAAAATTCTCATCTAACATTATATTACTACTTTTAACATCTCTATGAATCACTTGATTCTCACACTC
>NW_010942113.1:0-274 GCF_000633955.1 Camelina sativa
GGCTAGGAACTGCCTTAACAAATATACGGAAAGAGGTGTGTCTGACCTGTCTCCCCGAAGCACCGTGCCATCTGTTGTGGTTGGGAGGAGGATCTGAAGAGCAAGATCAATCATCTGAAGCTCACTCTCGTTGACTGTCCTGGTAGCTTGGCGTGCAAAGAAAGTGCTTGCAACACATTTGTGAAAGTATCTGATGGCCGGACTCCTAATTCCGTTGCTCTTACTTTTCGAGGATGTGTAACCACCATTGCTGATAGTTTTCCAAAGTGCCTTC
>NW_010942114.1:0-274 GCF_000633955.1 Camelina sativa
CATATATACCTTTGCCAGCGAAACTCTGCATTTCCGACAAAATCTCCTTCCCTTCTGCCATCTACTGCGCCCGAAACCTTCGACTATATTAAGGAAATTTTTTGATTTTCTCTTATCCCCGATTCATCCACAAGACAGATACTTTTAAAAAGCATTATTACATAGAAACTAAAAACAGAAAAGAGTATTATCAAATGGATACAGATGCAACCAAGTCCACATGAGGGTCATCAATAGGCTTCAACAAGAACTTTGCAGTGAAATTATTTGCTTC
>NW_010942115.1:0-274 GCF_000633955.1 Camelina sativa
CTTTTCCCAGATTTCAACTCTCTTGGTTCTATCAGGTTCTCCGTACACGAAGGTAGCAAAGAAATATCTGCCTTTTGCTTTTATTCTGGTATCGATTAGGTTATTACAGGAATTTAATATTTCCACTTCTAAGCTTTGTTTCCAGAACAGGGCTAAACCACCTGCCCCTGGCGAGAGGGGGGGAACCAAGTGGTGGGAAGGATGGTCGAGCCATTGTAGGGATTGTAGCACCATGTCATTCTGGTTTTTGGTCTCCATGAGGAAGATGAGATCA
>NW_010942116.1:0-274 GCF_000633955.1 Camelina sativa
GCATGATAAAAATAAGCTAAGGAGAGACAAAATATAGACATATCACATACCTGCTCGACCACGTTTCTCTAGCGAGAGCTAGGTATGGAAGTGGTAGAGTCTGAGTAGCTTTTGCCAAGAGATTGGATTAGCTAAGTTGTGATGTTCATTGTTTAGGGATACCTTGCTTGTGGTATGTTAAACACTCCTTAGACTAGGATACTCCACCGACATCAATTACCCCAGTGTCAGGACTTCTTTCTTTCTGATTTTTATTACATTCCTGGAACTGTTT
>NW_010942117.1:0-274 GCF_000633955.1 Camelina sativa
AAAAAAATCTGATTGAATTTATTTGTACCCCTTTGCTCAATGAGAAAATGAGTCAGATTCTATAGGATCACACATATGGGATTTAAGAATGATGGAAGGGAATAAAATCAAAAAGAAATCAAATAAAGAAAAAGAGAGAAAATAAAGAAATAATAAATAAATAAAAATGAAGTAGAATCCCAGATTCCAAATGAAGAAATTCAAACTTGAAAAATGCACTACGTTTTTTTTAATAATATTTGATTAAGAGCACACATTAACATAATTTTTATTT
>NW_010942118.1:0-274 GCF_000633955.1 Camelina sativa
ATGGTCCACAAAAGCATCGCTCGCATCGTAAAATTCGTCTTCGTTGAGCAGTCATACGTCCTCACCCCTGTTGACCACAAATCCTTCAACTCTTTTATCAGTGGTTGTAGGAAAACATCCAGGGACCTTTTTGGATGGTTCGGACCAGGTATTAATATGGTCAAGAATAGCAACTCCCGTTGCATGCACATCTCCGGTGGCAGGTTGTATGGAGTAAGAAAGACTGGCCACAATGAATATTGTCTCCCTGACATTCCGAACGGACTAAATCCAT
>NW_010942119.1:0-274 GCF_000633955.1 Camelina sativa
TGCAATCTCAACATGGACAAATGCAATCTCAACACGGACAACTGCAATCTGAATCAAGCCGGTCTTTGGAGTACCAACTGCTGCAGCAAGAGCAACTGATGCAATTGGCAAATGGAAGGCACAATACACTATTGGAGGAACAGAGACATATTGACCCTCTGTGGCCATCTGACCATAATGATCAGCTTTTAAGAACTCATCCTGGGATCCATCGTTCGCGGTCGTCGACGGGATTTAGACCACTAGACTTTCATCAACAGCAGCAGAGGCCACC
>NW_010942120.1:0-274 GCF_000633955.1 Camelina sativa
TGTTTGAGAAGATGGGTGAGAGAGATACTGTGTCTTGGAACTCGATGCTTGGTGGGTTAGTGAAAGCAGGGGAACTGAGAGATGCTCGCCAGTTGTTCGATGAAATGCCTCAAAGGGATTTGATTAGTTGGAATACTATGTTGGATGGGTATGCTAGATGTAGAGAGATGAGTCAAGCCTTTGAATTGTTTGAGAAGATGCCTGAGAGGAATACTGTGTCTTGGTCGACGATGGTTATGGGTTATAGTAAAGCTGGAGATATGGAAATGGCTAA
>NW_010942121.1:0-274 GCF_000633955.1 Camelina sativa
GTTGTTTATTTTTTTAAGTAATTTATATTTACTTATTTAAAATAAAACAATTTCATATCTGATTACATTTTAAATATATTCAATTTTATCAATTAGTCATATTTGTTAATACAATCTACAATATTAATTTATATAAATTTTTAATTTCTTATAATTTACAAATAAGCTAAAACAAAGCTTTTGTATAACACATGACAAAATCTTAAATTTTTAAAATTTACACGTGCCGCGATCACATTAGTTACTAACTTTGAAAACCAAGGTTTATATAACA
>NW_010942122.1:0-274 GCF_000633955.1 Camelina sativa
CTCCATGTTTATAACCTACATGGCATTACATCTAAGATTCAAGTACTGCAAAGCCTAAATCGGAATTGTTATGCTTTTGGGGAAAACACAAACCATTTCTCCTGATTTTGGAAGCAAACCATGCCATTTGGGAATTGCATGTGCACGTTCGACATAGGCTGCATTTGTGCCGGTGCCCAAAATAACAGCGACAACAACATCCGGATTAGTGTATCTACCACCCGCGAGTGTTCCAATGGTATCATTAACCTTACAGTTTACAAAGGGATAACAA
>NW_010942123.1:0-274 GCF_000633955.1 Camelina sativa
AGATTTTGTGGAGCAGACAATATACAAATTAGGAGCGAGGAAGGTAATATTTCATGGAATAGGTCCGTTGGGGTGTATCCCATCACAAAGGGTGAAGTCGAAGACAGGCATGTGTCTGAAGCGTGTCAACGAATGGGTATTGGAATTCAACTCAAGAACGACGAAGCTTCTTCAAGATCTCAACAAACGCCTCCCTGGAGCTAAATTCGTCTTTGCCGACACTTATCCCGCAGTTCTTGATCTCATCAACAATCCCACTCACTACGGTAAAAAG
>NW_010942124.1:0-274 GCF_000633955.1 Camelina sativa
GATATACATGTAACCAGATGAGCCACTAATATATTACCTTGACGTCAGACAGTCTCCGAATATGACATAGTTTGAAGGAGCCTGCGGTCTCCAAATTGTGAGGTTGTTCCTCGGTCCATTTTCTGCTTATCATCCCCAAAACGAAATAATCAAAAATGCAAATATCTGATACACTTGCTAAAAAAGATGGACAATGTGGTTAGACCAAAAAATCAAACAGCTTTAAGGTTAAACCATGCCACATAACTTACTGATGCCATACCTTTCGGTGAAA
>NW_010942125.1:0-274 GCF_000633955.1 Camelina sativa
GGATCTTCAGATCCACCACCTCTGACGTCGTCGTTGACAATAGGGTCTTCAGATTCAACACCTCTGAAGTCGTTGTTGACACTGATTCTTCAGATCTGTGGTTGAGACCTAAAGTACAAATCAAATAAATAATTAAAACACATAGAATTTCTCCAGATCTATTCTCAGCAACGATGGGTTCAGAAACAGATTAAGAACGGAGAGAGAAAAAGAGACAAACTTGTTTCCATTGTCTACACTGACGCGGTTGCTGTATTAGATCCGACGGCCGGTA
>NW_010942126.1:0-274 GCF_000633955.1 Camelina sativa
AAATATACCATTTTCATACAAAAGTAAAAGTGGGAGTCACAATATGCTTACCAAAAGTGGGTTCGATTCCTGGTTTTGTTATTTTTAAATAAAATGTGGTATGATGGTCGAGACCTCGTCCATTCTCTCTTTCCTAAGCGTTAGTTTGAGCGTGGCGGGGAATCGCCATAATCGATGATTGTACCACCGGTGCAGTGGGCTAGTGGTTTAAGTGCAGGAGTTGGATTCTTGTGCTCCCTAGTTCGATTCCTGGTGGGAGGGATGCTTTACGCCA
>NW_010942127.1:0-274 GCF_000633955.1 Camelina sativa
TTTTCTAATATAATTAACTTCTGCAGGTATGACTGTCAAAGGACATCAGCAGAAAAGGAAAACGTATTACAAAATTATACTCAAAATTATACTCAGAGAAATTAAGAGTCAACTATAACTGAGATGCACACCTTGTACGCTTTTAATAAAGTCGACTCGTAGAACCGGGTTTTCTTCACTTCCTTTGAGACCTTCATCTCGAGCTCCTTTTCTGTAGGAAGTCTAATCCGATAGCTGGCACCACACGAAAATAAGAAGAGCTAAATACCAACAT
>NW_010942128.1:0-274 GCF_000633955.1 Camelina sativa
GAATATTAATTCACGCACCATAATCTCTTGTTGTCTTGCATTTGAAGCATTCTGCCCTGCTTGCGTAGTTGTGAACCCCACAGCCGACTCTGGGACAAACCCAATCGCCAGTTTTCCAGCCGGGAGGACAAGCCGCGCCATCATTCCCGTAAGCAACCATTTGAGCTCCGTAGTACTGTTCTGTGTACTCGACTTTGATCATTCCACATCGGTAGCAACTAGTGCGGCTTGCATAATTGTGGCTCCCACAATTCAATGCACCACAATACCAATC
>NW_010942129.1:0-274 GCF_000633955.1 Camelina sativa
TTATTTGTATGTTGTTAAACTGTTATGAATAGTCGACGAGAATGGTAAAAACATTCCAGTGTCTTATTACCTTTTTAAAAATGTGTTTACCTCAATATTAAAGTGGAAACATACGCAATATCATATATTAAAACTTACGCATTTTCACATGTTGAAACAAAAAAAAATTATAAAAAAAAATTTCGCAGAGTATCAACGTAAAGTCGCAAACGAGAAGAATAGGTCCGGTTAGAACCAAATTATAGCCTAATTTTTAACAAAAGTGTATGTTTTC
>NW_010942130.1:0-274 GCF_000633955.1 Camelina sativa
ACCTTCTTGCTGAAGGATGGTCCTAATTTAGGCTCTTTGTCACTTGACATTCATAATGCGGTTGAACAATTGGTATTTCGTTGCTGGCTAACAACCCATGATAAAAACCTAAAGGTGTTTTATTTTGTTTTGTTTTAATTTTTATTGCTTTTGTTGTAACCCTTTGTTAATCATCTGATTTTTTTCTTCATAGTACAGTTTCATGGTCTAAGTTATGTTTTATTTTCTTCTTGTTCTGCCTTGTAGGAGATACTTGTTTCTTATGGAAGGCTAC
>NW_010942131.1:0-274 GCF_000633955.1 Camelina sativa
AGACTGAGAATCTAACGGTGGTTGATGATGAGAATCGTGGAGGCTTATAGGAGAAACTTTCTATTCACGTACGAGCTTATTTCTTCTCCACTAGGTATTACGTTCCTCCCTAGAAGATGCTGTTTTTTTTTTCAATTAGTAGATGTTGTTTATGTCATGTTGGGAATCAGGATCGGATTAGGAATATGATAATCAAATACTTGTGGATGTAATTTTTTGCAGTGTTGATTTGAGAAGCTTAATTGAGCAGAACTTCATCCCACCCACCTCGCAT
>NW_010942132.1:0-274 GCF_000633955.1 Camelina sativa
CACAAGGTGAGGCAGATGATCATCTTAGGAGTCATCTTGCCATGCTACACAAGGAGTGAAGATCAGTTGGCTGATGTGTTCACCAAGGCTGCAAGACAGAAGACAATGGAGTCCATTCACATCAGGTTGGGCCTCATTGATCTTGGGAAGAGAAGGAGCTGATCCTCTTGGCTGTGAGGTCTTTACTCTTTTTCCCTCATCAAGGTTTTGTCCCAATGGGTTTTCCTTGGTGAGGTTTTTAATGAGGAAGATCTCATGGCTATCCAAGCTTAGG
>NW_010942133.1:0-274 GCF_000633955.1 Camelina sativa
GCTTAATGAGTGTTTGAGCAAATGGAAAAAGAAAGGTTTTCAAGTCACTGGTTCAGTCTGTGACCTAACTTTGAGAATAGAGAGAGAGGACCTAATGCAGACTGTGTCTTCAATGTTTGGTGGCAAGCTCGACATACTCGTAAGTTAATCTTTATATACTCTTTATCAAATGACTCAAAATCTTGATTTAATGTAATGTTTTTGATTATTAGATAAACAACGTGGGCTCGATTCGGGCAAAGCCGACGGTAGATTTTACAGCAGAGGATTTCTC
>NW_010942134.1:0-274 GCF_000633955.1 Camelina sativa
AGCTTTAGTTACATCCGTTTTGACAGCCATATAATTCTGCGAGACTCGAGTTCCAACCTTAAGTGAGTGCATAACTTCGTGAGCGATCATCACATTGTCTTGGATTAAACGTCCTGGAATAAAAGCTGCCTGCGAGTCGGAGATTATGTCGTTCAAGTGTGGTTTTAATCTCCGAACCAAACATTTGAACATTATCTTATATAGCACATTGCATAAAGCTATTGGCCGGTAGTCTGAGAGAGTTTGAGGGTTGTCAATCTTTGGTATCATACAA
>NW_010942135.1:0-274 GCF_000633955.1 Camelina sativa
AATTGCTAAAATAATACCGCGAAAACAATTTCAACGAACCCGATGTGGTGATATAACTGTTATTTGGTAGCGGCCTCATTTCGATGGCCGATATAAATGGCGTGAACGTGTCCGTCTTGACAAGGCACAGGTCCAACATGTTTGATCTTGGGATGTGAACGATCTCCTTCCGGACATACTCTTTAGTGTCTAGTGTTATCCAGAAATTAGGGCCTATGTACAAGTCAAATCTAGGATAAGTATTAAGACCGTCGTAATTCCCATATATTGCTCT
>NW_010942136.1:0-274 GCF_000633955.1 Camelina sativa
CCTTGCAGGTCTTCGACTGGAGAAGAAACAAGGCACTACGCGATGGGGTTCCTATGACTGCTGATGAATACGCCAAGGGTATTACTATTTCTGGTAGATTGAAGAATGTGGATATGGCCCTTTCCTTGTTTGACGAGTCTGCAAAGACAACCTCCGTCTACAATGCTTTGATGGGTGCTTACATGTGGAATGGTTTGGCTGATCAATGCAAGCAGCTCTTCCTTGACTTTGAAGCTCAAGAAGAGCACTCTACCCCATCAGTCTCAACTTATAA
>NW_010942137.1:0-274 GCF_000633955.1 Camelina sativa
AGAAAAGTCCTCAGAATGATACAGAAAAATATGAGGTTTCTATTAACGATGCTCAAAATGGAATGTTATGGTATAGAGATGAAATCAATGATGATAATGGAATATTCTCTTTTTCTGTATCTAAAGAGATCGTTCATGAAAAAGATGATCCAGATCCAAGGTCCGTATCAGAATGCCAATATAGGACTGATTGGGAGAAATGGAAAAAGGGTATGCAACTTGAGTTTCTCTTCCTCAATAAAAGAAATGTCTTTGGACCTCTTGTCACTGCATC
>NW_010942138.1:0-274 GCF_000633955.1 Camelina sativa
TACGACGTTAATGTTTGTGTTCTTCACTTTCAGGTCAATGTATCGATTTCTTCAAGGGACAGCTACTGCATCGAGGTTGTGCTCCGGTGTTTAGCAATTAAGGGTGATGGACTTGGGCCACATAATGCAAATGACGGTGGTATTCTAAGTGCAGTGGCTGCAGCTGGTTTTAAAGGTTTGGATTTCTGTGGAACATATTTCTCGTTCACTGTGGTTTACCTTCTTTTCTCCATAAAAATTTGGGGATGTTTCATCCAAGATGAAATCACCAGCA
>NW_010942139.1:0-274 GCF_000633955.1 Camelina sativa
TGCAGTTAACGGCAGCCACAGAGGACCCTCAGGTAAGGGCTTTACTCCAGATTGAGCTGAAGAGTTTTCTGGCATTCAAGAATCGACATTCCCCTAAAGCGTATTCCCTATAATAAAAAAGGAGTAGAATATATAATAAGAGAAAGCCTTCATAATCAAAGAAGAGAGGATTAAAAAATCATTAGAATACATACCATATCAACAGTGATGTTACAGAGCCAAGAAGAGTTAAAAATCGCATGAACATAATAAACAAAGCCTTGAATGATTCAAT
>NW_010942140.1:0-274 GCF_000633955.1 Camelina sativa
AAAAAAACGCAAAACAACAAAAACAATTTTAGTTTGGGTTAAGCAAAGAAACGTAATTGCTTGAGAAATAGTAATACACTTGGTTGTTAAATAATAAAGTTAAATAACCAAAATTGCATCTCATCCTTGGTCATAAACACATCCAAAAAAAAAATGATATCTCTCATCATGGGATCTAACATAGTCCAATACATATTACATAATAAAGTTGCGTATATGATAGTTACAAAAAATCACTACTAAGAAATTCTCATCTCTTAATATCCCCAAAAAC
>NW_010942141.1:0-274 GCF_000633955.1 Camelina sativa
AATTGATAAATCGAGTAAACTCTTGATGGTGATCAAAAATAAAAAAGCAATACTATTGTACTTATATTATCACCATCACATAACTTTTAGTGGAAAATTACTAAAGAAAATTCCAGTTTTGTATTTTTGGCAGGAAAATTGTAGGTTTGGAATTTTGGCGAAAAATTCCGGGTTTGCGTTTTTAGCGGAAAATTACGGTTAACGTTTTTGGCAGGAAAATTACGGGTTCGCATTATTTGTGGGAAATTTACGGGTTTGCGTTTTTTGACCAAAA
>NW_010942142.1:0-274 GCF_000633955.1 Camelina sativa
TTGAAAGAAAAACCTAATTTCTACAATAACTTAGTGGGGAACTCGAGTAGCCTAAAAACAAGATCGTAAACAAGTCAGAAGGGCACCAACATTCAAGACTGCAGATGAACGAAACACCTAGTACGGATTATTTAAAACAAAATTTATGCTCAAAGGGCTACAACGAGCAGGCGAATTTGCGACTGTCAGATGATTTATGATACCCACATCAGCTTTAGACAACTAAACATTGAAAGTATGCATATAATTTCAGTTTGAAACACAAGCTAATGCA
>NW_010942143.1:0-274 GCF_000633955.1 Camelina sativa
AATAAAAGCAGAATCAACCTTGGCATGTAGCCACAAACATAACTACCATACCCGCCATATATTGCTCCAACGTAGTCCAACATGCGCACGCTCATAATCAGCAAAGTTGATTGACCCGAGAGCAAATGCAGTAGGCGAAAGCAAAGAAGCAACTACCTTCAATACCCTACAAGACCGACACTTAATTTTACATTAATGTATTCTAGAAAAAATGTTTGTGACAAAGATGAGCATAATTTTTGTCTATCCATAATACAGCTGTCACGGAAAAAAA
>NW_010942144.1:0-274 GCF_000633955.1 Camelina sativa
CTGAGACATGAGTAATCTAAGATTACTCAGTGAGTCTGGGTACCCCCAATCTCCTAAACAGGACTCTAGCTTCCCCAACCCGACTACCCCGGCAAGCAAAGAAAACACGCAAGTAATCAAAGCAACACAGCTGAAAGCATTAGCGGAAGCAACATTAAACCACCACCAAACAAGAGAGTTTAGATCAACGCGACTCGACTTGACGCTCTAAACCCTCTACGCCCATCATAGGACGACTAAAGTTCACTTTAGACTCTTCACCTCTACACGACTC
>NW_010942145.1:0-274 GCF_000633955.1 Camelina sativa
AAGCATATTGCTAAGAAGAGGTGATAAAATCTCAGCGTTTCCTGAATTCTCAACAAGATCTGAGACAGGGGTCTTCTGGAAGCTAATATCTCCATCTATGAAGCCAATAGTAACCAAAATTGACTTCTTCGAATCAAGAACAACAACTTTATCGCTTGAAACTGATGAAATTTCGCCAGAGAATCCACCAGGGAAAACCATACTTTTTTGTGCCACTACCTCTCCAATTTTGGAATCAATCTGATAAACAACAGCCTCAGATAAATTAACGAAT
>NW_010942146.1:0-274 GCF_000633955.1 Camelina sativa
CTCAACGCTTTTGGTTGTGTGATTTTTTCCTCCTCCAATGTTACTACAACATATATTTATAGAAGAACGTAAAACCTTATTATGCATATACATACACGTTTTACCTGGTCGATATATATAGATGCCCATGTGTACAATTCTTTAATCGGATTGATTCATATAAAATAATCTAAAAAAATAGTGAAAAAACTATATTCTAAAATTACAAGGGAATCTGTGTAAAGAATGTTAAAACTAATCTTGTAAGTTTTATTCTTCCTACTAATTTGAATTC
>NW_010942147.1:0-274 GCF_000633955.1 Camelina sativa
AAGTTAGTGCTGGTGATTACCATCTCTGTGGTTTGAGGAAGCCTATAATGGGAAGAAGACAGAGCAGCAACGTTTCTTCTTCTTCGCTTGTTGATTGTTGGGGATACAATATGACTAAAAACTTTGTCTTTGATAAACAGTTACATTCTCTTTCCGCTGGAGCCGAGTTTAACTGTGGGCTGTCGTCTAAAGATAAGTCTGTTTTCTGTTGGGGAGACGAGAATAGTAGCCAAGTAATCAGTTTAATCCCAAAGGAAACAAAGTTTCAGAAAAT
>NW_010942148.1:0-274 GCF_000633955.1 Camelina sativa
TTAAGTAAGCTAGAATCGATTTTATCAACATGTCTCATGTACGAATTCTCACTGAAAGTACGCCGTGGTGCATTCCAAACACGTTCAATTATAACAATAGGAACACGCATCGGATCACCAAATATATGCATGTCTTGTATCGCCCGGTTGTTAATCTGCATATTTAGTTATGGTTAAAACAAATTTTACAACTTAACGAAACCAACAGGTAAATGAATCACGAAACAAAAAAAATAACAAACCCGCATTTGTGCAATACTTCGACGGTGAAGTT
>NW_010942149.1:0-274 GCF_000633955.1 Camelina sativa
AGGAGAAGACGCACAGTGTAGTTCTTCATTCTCTGGAAGATAGCCCTGCTGGTGAGAACGGCGCTGATAATAACGCTGAGTCCAGGCTCAGTGAGGACGATATCTGAAGCACCCCGAGCAGCATCTGTAGCATCAGCCACAGCGATACCAATATCGGCTTTCTTTAGAGCTGGGGCATCATTGACACCATCACCAGTCATTCCAACAATGTGCTTCCTCTCCTGCAACTTTTTCACAATTTCGTATTTGTGCTCTGCAATAATAAAGAAAGAGG
>NW_010942150.1:0-274 GCF_000633955.1 Camelina sativa
ATGATAAATGACATAATTATGAATTTGAGTTCGAATTTCTCACTTGTAAACAGAACAGATCAAAAGAGGTCCACACTTACGTACATAGTTACACATTCAGTTGTTCACTAGTCACACTAGCTACCAATATAATCGTGACCTCTGACCATATTCAGTGGTTCTCTAGTCACAAATCAATTGATATAATTTGTTTTACCGGTTTATTATGCACGGATGTCATCTTCTTCTTTTTTCCCTGTTTTGCCAATACATGAGAAAAGAAGAAAAGAAAACT
>NW_010942151.1:0-274 GCF_000633955.1 Camelina sativa
TGCCTCCGAGCTTAGCAACCGCCCAGGGTACTACTAATTAAACGCTACCTATTTTTTATCATTTGTAATATAATCTAGGAAAATAGGTGAATATCTAAGTCAAATGCTCTCTTGTACTTGTCAATGATGATGCTTCAAAATCAGGTGCTTGAGAGGGCTGGAGGTAGCAGAGCATGAGTATCATTACCTCAAGAACATGATGCATGAACTCTTCCAGGTACTTTCATTTGTTAATAGCAATTTATACACATACTGTATATATATATATATATAT
>NW_010942152.1:0-274 GCF_000633955.1 Camelina sativa
GGGGGAAGTGGGTTTGAGGCTGTACCTGGTGGAGTTGGTTTGTTTCCCCATGAGCACTACAGTTAACAAAATGAAATGTCAGATTACATGCTAAGTCTCAGATAAAGCAAGTTTCGGGAACAGTGAGATCAAATAGAGAGGGATATTTTGTGGTTTGAAGTACCTTTATCTGTCTGTTAAAGAGGTAAGGCTGACTGTTACCCATCTGAATAGCAAGAGCAGCCTCGGGATGCGTATTATATCTCACGAAACCAAAGCCTTTGTCTCGTTGGAC
>NW_010942153.1:0-274 GCF_000633955.1 Camelina sativa
CAGCCTTCAAGATATCACTGTGTAACTGAGCAACGCCATTCACCTGTAAAAAGGCTCTCATAGTTAGCACTTCAAACATGAAGACTAAATGGGACTTAGAATCAATATAATATAATCTTGACAGAGGGGATACTTACTGTATGCGAGGATACAACACATAAGTTAGCCATTCTCACCACAGGCTTTTGGGGATTGTTATCTAAGATGCTCAAACTTGAAATCTTGTCCTCGAGATCAACTCGTGTATCGCGAATGGTTTTCACAAACTGCAGAA
>NW_010942154.1:0-274 GCF_000633955.1 Camelina sativa
CTGGACAGTTGGAATTTGGAGACGAGTATTTTGTCGTAGATCAACCGCAGCTTTTTAAGTTGATGATGGTCGAAGCTTTGAGGACTAAACGTAATGCAAAGAAAACTAAAGCCAAAGCCAAGGAAGATCGAGTGCAAGTAGAGGGTGTCTTGAAACACTTGCAAATTTTATCATATAAAAAAAATCATAACTTCTTGTATAAGATTAATAGTAATGAATAATGTATTTTTTGTATAAACCGCTTTTTGTGTCTCATATCGAGAGTGTTTAATCA
>NW_010942155.1:0-274 GCF_000633955.1 Camelina sativa
ATACATAGGAAAACAACAAGTACCCGTGAGTTATTACAAAGTCTCATTTAATAAGTAGACATGAACAAAATACATGCGAAAATAACCATGACACAAACAACCAGCAAATCAGTTATATATCTAAACCTATTTTCATTACGTATCTCGTTAACTACATTCTCTAACATAACCATCTTCTCATTGATCTCTGATTCATATTCATTGAACAAAGTTAAGTAATCTACCTTCTCAACCATCACTTCATATCTTCTATCATTGTCCCTCAACTCCTCCA
>NW_010942156.1:0-274 GCF_000633955.1 Camelina sativa
ATTTTAACTTACATGATTCGAGGACTTAAAAAGCTACCATACTCATCATCAAGTGCTTGAGGGATATCCCAATGATAAATTGTTATAAAAGGTTTTATACCTGCATGTATGTTGATATAAATAGTCTGATGAGAAAAACTCCGGACACAAAGCTATTCATTTTATATCCAAATCAAATAGTTCGAAATAATTAAGCGTATGACTCTAACCGTTCTCGATAAGTTCATTGATTAGATTCTTGTAGAATTGAACCCCTTCTTTATTGACCCCATCA
>NW_010942157.1:0-274 GCF_000633955.1 Camelina sativa
TCGGCTAGAAAAGTTTTAGACAATGGTTCAGAACCAGTATAAATAAGGTTAATATGCTTTCAACAACAAATGAACAGGAAAGCTTGTTTTATCAAGCGTCCAAGTTTAAAAGTTTTGTTCAGTTTGATCCGGTTTTTTATTTGATCAAACTAAAACTTTAAAAAGTTTCAAAAAAAAAAAATTATAATATTTAAAATTTTTAAAAGTTTAAATAATATAAAAGTTTAAATATTTATAATATTTTAAACTATTAAAATTTTAAAATATTATAAAT
>NW_010942158.1:0-274 GCF_000633955.1 Camelina sativa
TGTTCTAGCTGTAGGTAGATGAAACATTGTACACGCACACACGTACCAAAGTAGTATTCTCTGATTCATAAATTGATTCCACGTACTTATGTCTGCAAATTGATTGAGAAGATTACTTTCCCTGGTTAAATCTAGTTTGACTTCCTCATTTCTCTTGGTCACAGCCTTGGAGCAGTAATGGTTCATAGTGTTTTTCTTTCTAGTTGTCAAACCGATTCAAAACATGATGATTTATATAGACCTGTCTTTTGTGTATAATAAATTGTAGATGAAA
>NW_010942159.1:0-274 GCF_000633955.1 Camelina sativa
ATGTCTCTCGTACTTTCAGGAACCAATTGAATCACTCGTTCTGTCATGTTCCTTTATCCCTGTCCCTGTTAGGGGCAAACTCTAATTGTGATACCAGGGTATCTTTCTGTGTAATAAGGGCGATTGTGCCTTTACTTAAAAGGCGAGGCAACACAGCGAGGCGTAATTGGATACAAATTTTCTGGCACTGGCCGAAGTCGAATTGAAGGTTCGGTTGGCTTTGATCAAGCAAAGTTCAGTCTGGCAGCCAGAGCGTTGGAACGTGGTTGAACTG
>NW_010942160.1:0-274 GCF_000633955.1 Camelina sativa
GCCATGACAGTTCCATTGTAACCCTCAAGAACACTCTACAAAGTAGTAGTGGGGGTAATCAAAGTAAAATTCAGATAAACAGAAAGAAAAAAAAGAAAAAAAAAGAGGGAGAAAGAAAAGGTGGGGGGAGAGAAAAGGAAAGAGACCTCAACAACAGGCTTGGCAACAACTTGGTAGACGCGTTTCTGTGAAGCAGCTTCGGTAAGCACGTCATCAAACTCATAGGTTTCAGTATCCCAATTGTTTTTCCTGAGTTTCAACCTTTTAAGCTGGA
>NW_010942161.1:0-274 GCF_000633955.1 Camelina sativa
TTTTGAAGACGAGTAATCAAATCCCTTGCTGCCTTGTTGAAGTTTTTGAGCCCCTATTGTGACCACGGGAGTTTTAATGATGATGTTTGTATAATAGGTTGGTTTCGTAAAAAGTGATTTACACTATTTTTGGTCAATATTGGATAATAGTTTCTAACAATTATAAGATTGAATATGTCTTACGTACCACTCCTTGGACATCAAGAATTGTTGTACTTTGATCAATATGCTTCTTTGCTGCAATGGAGCATGCTGGGAACTTAACATTGAAAGT
>NW_010942162.1:0-274 GCF_000633955.1 Camelina sativa
AAGTTATCTCCATCATCACAGTAACCCACAAGTCCCACCAAATTTCTGATTCACATGTTACCTCAGCTCTGAAATGTTTATAATCTTGATCAGCTGATGAATGAAAGAGAATTTTTACAGCTACTTAGTGTAACAAAAACACTCTTGGATTTTTACAACTATGCAACAAAAACACTCTTGGATATTCATATCAAAAAAAAAACAAAACCACTCTCTTGGATTTGGTTTTGAATTGTAATTAGCAATGACATTGAAACTCACTTCATATTGTCGA
>NW_010942163.1:0-274 GCF_000633955.1 Camelina sativa
CCCATACTTTTTTGTTCTTTTAATGTGACTTTAACTTTGTTCTTTAGCTTCTTTTTTCTTTTTCTTTTGATGATATAATTGGCTTGTTGACTAAGATATTGAATGTGGTACGTTAATATGGTTAGCTTTGATTTTGATGTCATATGTTTCTATTTGAAAGATCTGTAATAGTGTTGATTTAAAGTTTTAAACATTACATTAACATAAATAAAAAGTCCAACCTGCCCGAGTTTGACCAAAAGCTTCTTTGGTTTGGGCTGTTTGCAAAGCTGAG
>NW_010942164.1:0-274 GCF_000633955.1 Camelina sativa
AAATAAATCAGACTACAAGTTAATACATGATCACTCGAATGAGAGACAGAAATTCTATTGTTGAATATATAGATTAATCTTACCGGATATTCACCAACAGATGGAATTCTAGACTTGGTAGGCCTACCAGATGGCCGGCGAGACTTTGGTGGGATTAGGTCCCTCCTAACAACTTCATCGGCCATACCAATATCATTGGGATGAACTTCAGGGTTGATGACTCAAGCGTAAGTAGCTGCCCATGTAGAAGTCTTATAGTACTCGTCTACAAGTG
>NW_010942165.1:0-274 GCF_000633955.1 Camelina sativa
CCTTTAGAGCTACCAGAATCTCATGTGTGTGTTGTTGTTCTTTGAAATCTAAATGGACTTGGTGCCCACGCCCAACCACACTCAGCAATGGTTCGTGTTTCAGTCTGATGGTTCATTCATTGTGAGTGCAATCTTCTTGTGTACTTTGTCATCTTGTATCCAAATCTCTGTTTGGTAATCATTGTATCGAGAGAATACAATTAATTTGTCTAATCTCTGTTTGGTAATCAACAGTTTGCTTTGTTGATCTGTTCCATATTTTGTTTCTTTTGTC
>NW_010942166.1:0-274 GCF_000633955.1 Camelina sativa
GCAGTGAGTACTTTGAAATTCGTTGTGAGAAGAATGCAAGATTCAATTGTTATACAACGTATTCATATTTTTCCTTGCTTACCACAGAAGGTTGTCCTTTGAATAGTCTTAGCATCGTGGGCGGTGGAGAAGTTTTTGGAATAGTCACTGTCATATCATAAATGGCTGGGACAAATGAACGCATATTACTAACAGCTGACACAAAACCCTGAAACAAAAATACAAGCCAAGTCTAGTAATTAGGGACACAATAACAACCAGCAAGTTGATCTGA
>NW_010942167.1:0-274 GCF_000633955.1 Camelina sativa
CATCTTTCTCCGTCCTCTTGCACATCACACACGTCATGTACTCCATACAAGTCACAAACCTCTTCAGCTTCGAGGCCTTCTCCATTATCGTCTGGTCAAGCTCCCTCACGATGAGCTTCTTCTTCTCAGGATGCTCCTGCTTCACCACTAGGTAAGAATGAGAGATGTTGAGAACCTCAAGGCTCTCTAGTCCATCCAAGATTATCAAAAGGGCGTCTCGGTATATGGCATTGCATCTGAGGCTGAGGACTTTGAGATTTGGGAGATGCTCAAC
>NW_010942168.1:0-274 GCF_000633955.1 Camelina sativa
TCACTTCCATTAGCCATACACCCTGAGTTAGTGGAAAAGCTAGTGAACTTTCAGAACTCTATACTCGGAAACAATAGCATAGCTGGTGATGAACAAGATGACCAAGCTGATAGATCAACCACAAGTGTGGCGGTTGATCTAAAAGCTAATAGTGAAACAAACCAGGTCAATGTGGATATCAAGAGCATACCAATTGTCAGTTACCCGCCTAAGGCCAAAGCAAAGTCATCTACTTTATTGGGTAAGAAAATTACTAAAATCATTGAATCTGAGA
>NW_010942169.1:0-274 GCF_000633955.1 Camelina sativa
ATAGGATTGTTGCATATGCATCTTAGGGGACAATGATTAAAACTACCGTGTTTAAAATCAAACCTTAGGATTGAAGCTACAGCCCTTAATCACAGTTCATTGTTGCTAGATCTATCTTTGGAAAAAAATGAAAAATCTTTGCTTAGAAACTTGTGTCTTTTGAATGCTTCCTCCACTTGTTTGAACTTTGGAACATCTCTATATTATTGGATTTAATTTGAACTTAGTTTGTCTTGCTTATGGAACTTGAATACTTGCTCATGGTAACTCTAAA
>NW_010942170.1:0-274 GCF_000633955.1 Camelina sativa
TTTTTTCTAGTCAGGGAGAATTCATGTGTACCAGTTTAATATATATTGTAGGCGGCATTATTAATAATAATATGCGTCAGCCGTCAGCAACTTAGATATTAGTTCAATATTGTACGCAACATTAACAATAAATATCAGTCAGGAATTCGGATATAGTTGTACTGCGTTCATAATTTTAGTTAGCAAGAAGCCATAAGTGCAAAGACAAAAGTTGACAATTCAATGTGGAGAAAATTTGTATTTTATAGTATAAATAGTCCGATGCATTAAATTC
>NW_010942171.1:0-274 GCF_000633955.1 Camelina sativa
GTATTCAACACTCATAGCCTGCATGCACATAAAACATATATATCAAACTTTGTGCAACTAACTTTATATAAAAGAACATTCAGAATTCATCTAAGAAGACAAAGCAATTGTGGAATTTTCTGTCGTATTTGCAGTGTGGTTAATGATTTTTCAACTTATATAAAAAAAGAAAAGAAAAACCAAATGCTCCATCAATGAAACAAGAGAGAGGGAAACAAGATATATGGACCCTGGCCAAAGGTGTTGTCTAATGTCTACTCTACCATGTGGTCCC
>NW_010942172.1:0-274 GCF_000633955.1 Camelina sativa
TATTTTTGGATAAATACACATATTTAAAAGTTAGAGTAATCTTATGAATTTGTAGATTTAGGAGAATCGAAATAAAAACTTCGCTACAAAGTGGATATATTCTGTAATATTGTTTTCGTCTATGTTAGTAAATAATGATCACTCAACCGATAAAAAGAACAGAGTAAAAAATGAAAATAGTTATGATATTTTTTCATAATCAATATATTATAAGTGAGATAATAGAATATGAAAAAAGAGTAGATAAAAGAGATGACGAATATATACCAGAAAA
>NW_010942173.1:0-274 GCF_000633955.1 Camelina sativa
CTATATGGAGGGAACGAAACAACCGATATCACAACAACTCTGCAACGAAGGCTCAGATCTTGTTCAAAGGTCTAGACAGACAAATCAGAGATGCCATTCTGGCAAAAAAAGAGGAAAAATAAATTTAAGGATCTGCTTTTGCTCTCGTTAAAGTTTGACTAGGTATTCCTACTCAATTTCTTCAGCTTTTCCTCTCTTGTTTTTATTTTTCTGGGCAAGGGATGGGAGATGTATCAAGGCTTTTGTAATCTTTCTGCAACTTCAAGTTAATGAA
>NW_010942174.1:0-274 GCF_000633955.1 Camelina sativa
GATTATTAGTTTGTAACTTGCTAATACTATACCTTACCACAATACCACAAGACAACACTCATGTTCTTCTTCCTTCTTCATCTTGCTCGCATAACTTAGATCTTATAACAAACCACATTAAAGTCTTCTTTATTCACCATCCTCCATTATATTGGCCAATGTCTTTAACTCATTTATTGTGGATCTAATATGCTCTTTAACCAATTCTAATCTCCTCGAATACACTCCAAAGTCCAGAATCTATTGTCTCCTCCACCGTTCGTCACCTGCTTCT
>NW_010942175.1:0-274 GCF_000633955.1 Camelina sativa
GTTTTAGCTGCGGCGCTTGTTTTGAGCTCAAATGCGCGAGTGATCCAAGGTGGTGCCATTCTGGTAGCCCTTCGATCTTCGTCACTGCGACTAATTTCTGTCCTCCAAACTTCGCTCAGCCTAGTGACAATGGTGGCTGGTGTAACCCTCCTAGACCTCACTTCGATCTCGCTATGCCTATGTTCCTCAAGATCGCTGAGTATCGTGCCGGAATCGTCCCCGTCTCTTTCCGCCGGTAAGAAGTACCAACTTTTATTGTTCAATGCAATCGTAT
>NW_010942176.1:0-274 GCF_000633955.1 Camelina sativa
TCAAGGAATCTTTAATATACGCTACTCCTCAAAATATGCTACATTGAGATCATATATTAACTATCCGAAATCTATTATATTAAACGCAAAGTGAAAACGTCCACATTCAATCTCAGCAAAATTTTTACCATTTTACCATTAATGAAATTGACCCTGGGGTTGAAATATTTTACCCTTGAACGTAATTTTACCTATTTTTCGCATTAAAAATAATTCAAAAAAATCGATAGAAATAATCTAATTGCATAAAAAGTTATTTGCAAAACTAGAATTT
>NW_010942177.1:0-274 GCF_000633955.1 Camelina sativa
GTTAATGGTTGAGAACTTAGTCATCATATAGATTGCTTGTTGCAGAGAAGGTGCCAAGGTTATCTGGAGCTACGTGGATAGAATATTAGGACAACCTTCTCTAATTAGAGAATCATCGAGAGGAAAGTACCCTTGGTCTGGTTCGGTTTCTCGTGCCTTTTCCACGTTGCGGGGTGGTGCTAAGGAGTCTACATCCAAAAGCGGCGAAGGGTTTGGTGATGTCATCTTGCATCAATCTCTTCAGAAGAGAATCGAACAGCTAGCTAATGCAACT
>NW_010942178.1:0-274 GCF_000633955.1 Camelina sativa
AAAAGGGCTAAACAGCGTATTCAAGAAATCCAAAAGGTTCTTCATATGTCCTATTTTGTGTGACATAGGACACTACTTAATGCGCTTTCCCTTTTTGTGTGATTTCCCTTTTCTACGGAAAAAGATGATTTATTGTACTATATATCTGACATCTGCTGCATTCCATTTCCTCAATGGTATATATTGCTATCTTCAGGAAAAAGATGATCTCAACGCCCGTTTCCAGCAACTTAATGAAACAGCTGAGCGAGCATCTTCTCAGCACTCATCCATG
>NW_010942179.1:0-274 GCF_000633955.1 Camelina sativa
TTGCATGGGGCGCCAGCGAGCATTGTGTCTGATAGGGATTCTAAGTTGACCTCGGTGTTCAGGAAGGCATTTCAGGCAGAGATGGGCACTAAGGTGCATATGAGTACAGCTTATCATATCCAGACTGATGGACAGTCAGAGAGGACGAGCCAGACGCTGGAGGATTTGCTGAGGATGTGTATGTTGGATTGGAGTGTCCATTGGGCAGATCACCTGAACCTGGTAGTGTTTGCTTACAACAATAGCTATCAGGCGAGTATTAAGATGGCTCCTT
>NW_010942180.1:0-274 GCF_000633955.1 Camelina sativa
AAAATATGATGTCCCAACAGCTTCGGAGGTGGCTGCATTGATACCGGGCGATTTTGCAGTTGACATGCCTAGCCGTGACATTGTAGTTGAAGAAAAATCAGGATCACTACAAAGGATAAGTGAAATCCATCCATCCTATCTTGCTCTACAATATCCGCTGTTGTTTCCTAAGGGTGAAGATGGGTTCAGGCCTGGGATCTTGAAGGGTTCCAAAAAGATTCAAAAAAAGAAGAAACCTGGGAAAGTGAAGGAGAATGAGTGTATAAGTTTACGT
>NW_010942181.1:0-274 GCF_000633955.1 Camelina sativa
TCTCTCCCAGCCAAGTTTGATAGCATTGTTAGTGTCCTAGAGCAAAAACGCGATTTGGATTCACTAACAATGTCATAACTTTTGATATCTTAAAAGCACAAGAAGCGAGAGTTACTGCAAGAGAAGAAAGCATAAGAGAGGGAACATTCTATGTTCGTTCCAAAGGAAGAGAATCCAGTTTCAAACGAGAAAACACCAACATCCATGTCAATCAAGGCAAGAAGTGATGTGGTTTTCACAAGAGCAACAACCACACAGAAGAAGAGTGTCGAAA
>NW_010942182.1:0-274 GCF_000633955.1 Camelina sativa
TTTCTTTGAGTTTGATTTCATATTCATCTTCCCTTTAAAACTGTAGTATGATTTTTCATTGGTATCTTTTTAGTCATAAAAGAACAAACTTTTACATACAGTATGGAAAGGAAAAGAAAAGATAGGCTTATTATATATAAAAAAAAAGAGAGAGATATCCTTTTTGTTTGAGCTTTAAGGAAATTGATGTTTGTTTCTTTTCGGTTTTGTTGAGCTGCCTTTATCAGTTCCCGAGCTGCTTTGGTTTATAATCTTTAGATACTCTTATCTCATG
>NW_010942183.1:0-274 GCF_000633955.1 Camelina sativa
GGGTTGGTTTTGGTTCATACCTCCATAGCTACCAACACCCATTCCTCCACCCATGGGCATGCCGGAGCCAGTCATTGGATTAGGCGGAGGTCTCATTGCGGTTGCACCGGAACGCCCTAAGCCAGTGCCTGATCCCATGGCTTTACCCATGTTGATAGTAGATGTTGCTGGTGTGTTTGTTGGTTTCTCCAGCCGTTTATCTCTCCTGTTGATCGCCTCGAAGTCAACTCCTATGTCTGCCAATGGATTTGTTTTAGCTGCGCATGAGTAGAAA
>NW_010942184.1:0-274 GCF_000633955.1 Camelina sativa
TAGCAATAAAAGCTTTGTCTCCATTATAGATTCTCCATATCTGAGAAATAAACAAACGATTGGATAAAGTACACAAAACTTCCATCTTTTTTTTTCTTCACAAAACCCCAAACAAAAGAAAAAAAAAACAGAGCTTTTCAATTTCAATGGAGGAGGAGAAGAGAAATGGTCTAAGAGTGATCCTCTTCCCTCTTCCGTTACAAGGTTGCATAAATCCTATGCTTCAGCTCGCCAACATCCTTCACTCGAGAGGCTTCTCAATCACTGTGATCCA
>NW_010942185.1:0-274 GCF_000633955.1 Camelina sativa
TTGTGAGTAGTTGCTTAGGATCTTGAGGATGGGTTAGGCTGGGTTGTATTTGAGGTTTGTTTGATTTGGTCAAGCTTGATTGTTGTAGATTTCTTCTAGGCTAGATGTTCTTAATGCTGGTCCTATAACTGAGAGGGTAGGATCTGATCTCAAGCATCTTAGCATCATACCAATGTCTAAGGAGCATTGATAAGACTAGATCTAGAGACTATCATTAGGCTTGCTAGGAGATTAAAAGTCTTGTTTGATTTTTGACATATTGCTTAATGCCTGC
>NW_010942186.1:0-274 GCF_000633955.1 Camelina sativa
GATGGTATTTTTGTAGAAACTTGGAGAAACAAAACGATAACCAGTTAGGATGCTAAGACATGAAAATCTCAAGATGATTTTATGGAACCAAAAGCTAATCACTTACATGGGAATCTTGGTTACTATTGCTCATGTAAGGGAAGCAAAGTCCAACTCCAAAGGGAACTTCATAGTATGTCCATCATTAAAAAGGAGAATAACGTACTCAGTTTCTGTTCGAAAGAGCACATATGCCATGTCCGTCTGTGAAACAAAAGAGCACATACTATAATTT
>NW_010942187.1:0-274 GCF_000633955.1 Camelina sativa
CTGCAACAAAGAGAGAGAGAGTGAGACCCCCCCAAAAAAGAAAAGAAGTCGTTAAAATCAAACAGAGAGTGACAAGAATGAATAAAAACCCAAGAAGATCTTAGTGCCCTCCTCCTCAATCAAACCATCAGGGAGAGATCTTAGTATCCTCCTCAATCGCCGATCGATCAATACTACAGTTATCCTCCGCAATCAATCAATCTGGATTTACAAAAAAATATAATAATAGAAATATGAGTAAATATAAGGAATTCGAGTGAATGAAAAAAAAACC
>NW_010942188.1:0-274 GCF_000633955.1 Camelina sativa
CCACCTAAAGTCAGTTGTCATATTCCTATCTTTAGTAAATAGATTAATTGTTTACTGGAGATAAACAATATGGAGAAGACAATGGTATGAGATAGTGTATGGTTTTTATAACTTATAGAGCTTAGTTTTCTGTTGTTGTTCATGTTGCTTTTTGTTAAAGTTTGCTGGTTTCTTGTGTTCAGGAGCATCGTGTCAAAACTGCAAGTGGTGTTGTATCTGTCATTGTCTATGGAGACCGAGAAAAGCCAGCATTGATTACTTATCCTGATTTGGC
>NW_010942189.1:0-274 GCF_000633955.1 Camelina sativa
ACTCGAGTCTGTTGATGCAAACAAGATCCAAGGGTCATCACAATCTTTAGAGACTCCTTGATCACATCAACCGACCACCTAGGAACCTGAGACAGCAGAGAACAAGAATCAATCAGGAACAAGAACAACAAGTGCTAATGGAGCAACACGATCAACAAGCTCCAAGGGCAAGGAACGTTGGTGCTGGGGATGTACCTAACACACACAACTAAAGAGCTGGTATTGTGCTTCCTGCAGTTGCCAATAATAATTATGAAATCAAGAGTGGATTGAT
>NW_010942190.1:0-274 GCF_000633955.1 Camelina sativa
GTCGTGGTGTTTGTTTGTGTGAAATCAGTTCCAGTGCCTCATGTGTCCCCTGAGGAACGTTATCTCATTGGGCGTGTTTGCCCCAAGCCTTATCGTATGTACAGGTGCGTAGTGAGGTACGGGTACAATGACATTCAACGGGAAGACGGGGACTTTGAGAATCAGCTTGTACAGAGCATAGCGGAGTTCATCCAGATGGAAGCAAGCGACCTCCAACAATCCTCCTTGGCTTCTTCTGAGTCTCAATCCTATGATGGGAGAATGGCAGTTTTAA
>NW_010942191.1:0-274 GCF_000633955.1 Camelina sativa
AGTATCTTGCGTTGGTTGTTGTGCTCCAAAGGGGTAGAAAGGAGAATACTCAGATGAAGGACCAAAAGGTGGACAACCAACAAAAGGTGGACCTTGATTACCATTTGGAAAAACAGGTTTTAAACTTCGCAGTGGTTTTACATCTAGCACTATTGACTTGTCATAATGTTTAGGATTTGGAACAGTATGATTGACCCCTGGAACTCCTTCCATTGCTAGATAAGCTCCTGTCGAAGTAAGAAAAATGGATAAAGGATCAACATTTGGATAATGA
>NW_010942192.1:0-274 GCF_000633955.1 Camelina sativa
ATTGCGGAAAGATTCAGAACTCGAAAGCGTTATTAAACTGGACAGAGAAAGAAGGCTGGCCAATACTTGCAAGTGGAGTATCAGCTCTAACAACTATTCCCGTTCGTCCAATGTTCCCATTCCATTTCGACCGACCCAACTGCAGTTTTCGATTGAGAAGTTATGGTAACTAAAGAGAGAGGAAAAAAAAAACAGTCAGGTTTGAGAGAACTGAAAAGAGAAGAAGGTTTGCTTACAGATACAGAGGCAAATGCTGAAGGATGTGCGTTGAGCG
>NW_010942193.1:0-274 GCF_000633955.1 Camelina sativa
CAAACCCTTGAAGGCACGGTTCGCTCTGTTCCTGGTGAGCCATTCCCCGTAGATGGAGCACGAGCCAGCCGCTCTCACCGGATTCAACAGCTCTCTCTGCTTCGCGAAGGCTTTCCTCTTGGAATCATTCCTGCTTTTGCTCCTGCTTCTGACAAGAGACTTGGCTCTTTCTCTCTCAATTCTCTCTTGCTCAGTCCTTCCTCTAACAACTGGTACTTATCTTTTAAACCTCTCTTCACTTTGATTGTGTGGTGTTTTAAGTAAGTAATGCTTA
>NW_010942194.1:0-274 GCF_000633955.1 Camelina sativa
GGACCCTGGTGGATATCACCTTTCTCCAGATGCTCTCCACACTGAGCCAGAAGGTCTTGTACCTAAATAATTTGAAGAGTCAGCGACTAAACTAGAAAGCAGTGAGTAATCTAATTCAACCACTAGCACACTTGATCAGATACCTTAAGGACATTCCCAGTTCCAGCATATGCACATGAAAGAAGTGTCATATCACAATACTTTCTGATTTGCTCATTGAATGTCTTTGAAACTTCTGCAGTAGCCTCCACGCTTTCCTGCTCGATATTGTAAG
>NW_010942195.1:0-274 GCF_000633955.1 Camelina sativa
TCAACAAGGACGAGGTTCTCAATGGCAGAGTGCTGGTTTTCATCCCGAATCTTCAAAAGCATAGTTTGCATGTCATCAAGTCTTTCCAAAATGTCACGCATATGTTTCTCGTCTCGCGAGTTCTCGTCACCGGAATCTATACCTGGAATTATTTCAAGCTTCATCAATACCTGGTAGATCCCCGTTCTCAGTATTTTAATGCAGTTAATCGAGGAGTCAATCTGCACTTGTTTCCCAATATTTTCCTCCTCTAGTTCGGAGACTAGCTTCTCTA
>NW_010942196.1:0-274 GCF_000633955.1 Camelina sativa
GAAGCAGATGCTCTAAATCATTCTCTGTCACAATATCCTCTGTCACCAATGTTGTATTATTGCTACCCCTGCAGTACAAATACCCTCAGATTATAACCAAAATCAATTAACCCATAAAAAAAAAAAAAGAAAAATCACTTCTTTTCCCCAATGTGATTGCTATACTAAAAGATAATGCAAACTAAATACCTTAATCTAGCTCAATTAAAAAGCAAACGTTACGTTTCAAAACAGAGAACCAAACTTGTATATCTATATTGCTTCAGCTAATATC
>NW_010942197.1:0-274 GCF_000633955.1 Camelina sativa
ATTAATGCTTATGCTGTGATGAGAGATCCTGATTTTTGGGAAGAGCCTAATGAGTTTAAGCCAGAGAGGTTTCTAGGAACAGGAAAAGAAGACAAGAGAGAACAAGCACTCAAGTACATTCCTTTTGGTAGTGGAAGGAGAGGCTGCCCTGGAGTAAATCTAGCTTACATTCTTGTTGGAACAGCGATTGGGGTGATGGTGCAATGCTTTGACTGGAAAATCAAAGGAGGAGATAAGGTTAATATGGAAGAGTCTCGTGGAGCATTGGTCTTGA
>NW_010942198.1:0-274 GCF_000633955.1 Camelina sativa
ATCTTTGAGACACAAGTTTTTGTTTCCCACAGGGTTGCCACTTTTTTTCCAAATTACCATATTACTCCCTTTCCTATTTTTATCACCCCCTCCCACCTCCCTAACACATTTTCTTATCTATTAAGACTTTTTTTTTTCTCTCCTTGAAATAAGTCTGTCTCTATAATTTAACAGTGAAATCTTCACTTCATACTATCTGAACTTACAAACTATTTTTAAAAATAAATTAATTTTGAATTAATTCTCTGTCGCTCCAGCTATATGGTCCCAACAT
>NW_010942199.1:0-274 GCF_000633955.1 Camelina sativa
GCATTTGTTGTTTGCTGATGATAGTTTATTTTTCTGTAAGGCGGACAGAGATCAATGCCGGGCTATTCTAGATATCTTGCACCAGTATGAATCTGTTTCGGGACAACAAATAAATTTTTCAAAGTCGTCGGTCCAGTTTGGTCATAAGATCGAGGATCAGACAAAGGCAGAGCTGCAGGCTGTCCTCGGGATCACAACTTTGGGTGGTATGGGGTCATACTTAGGATTACCTGAAAGTTTGGGTGGGGCTAAGACCAAGGTTTTCTCTTTCGTC
>NW_010942200.1:0-274 GCF_000633955.1 Camelina sativa
GCGAGCGAAATGGGAGCAGCCTAAACCGTGAAAAGGGGGTTGTGGGAGAGCAATAAAAGCGTGCCGCACCCTAGATGACGATAGTCCAGTAGCCAAAAGCATCACTAGCTTATGCTCTGACCCGAGTAGCATGGGGCACGTGGAATCCCGTGTGAATCAGCAAGGACCACTTTGCAAGGCTAAATACTCTTGGATGACCGATAGCGAAGTAGTACCATGAGGGAAGAGTGAAAAGAACCCCCATCGGGGAGTGAAATAGAACATGAAACCGTAA
>NW_010942201.1:0-274 GCF_000633955.1 Camelina sativa
TCAATCGCTTGTGTGTATAACCTAGTAGATGGGAGGATTGCCTCTCTGATTTTTTATAAAATACTCATGCATCTCATATGTGTTGTGATGCAGGTATAGGCAAAGTGTGAACGTGGAATCGAGACAATAAAGAGGAGGATGTTCTAGTGGCTCGTTGATGGGTTGTCTGGCTTCTGCTAGGTTGCTAGAGTAGAGTCATTAAAACATTGATAGGTTGCTAGTTTAATGTTTTATGACTTTGTTGAATTATCACTATTATTGATTTATAAATTAT
>NW_010942202.1:0-274 GCF_000633955.1 Camelina sativa
ATCTGCCATGGCCCGATATTCGGCCTCAGCCGAAGACATAGACACCCGCTTTTGCTTCTTCGTTCTCCATGAAATAGGAGAGGATCCAAGCTGAATAAACCAACCAGATAAAGAACGACGAGTTAACGGACATCCATCATAATCAGAGTCACACCAACCACGAATATGTAGATCACAAGCCGAACTAAGAAGAACTCCTTGACCTGCAGTCCCTTTGATATAACGCACTACCCGCATTGCTGCGTCCCAATGGTCTTCACGAGGAGTCTGCATA
>NW_010942203.1:0-274 GCF_000633955.1 Camelina sativa
AGAGAAAAGAGAGAAAAACGTTTCTGAGATTTTCTGGGCTTGTTCTTCGAGATTTTGGAGAGATCTGAGACTGTAGAAGTGTTAGCTGTTGCTGGAAACGAAGGGGGAGCTTCTGGAGGTGTTGGTTCCCACGTTTCTCAATCCAATCTTCCTGTTCTTGAGGTGAGTGCTTGACCATGGTTGATCTAAGCATGACATCTCCTTTGTTTTGTGTGATTCCTTGTGGGTTGTGGTGTTTGCTTGCTTGGGTACATTGTATTTGTGATTTCTAGTG
>NW_010942204.1:0-274 GCF_000633955.1 Camelina sativa
TTTTTTTTAGATATAGACTTATCGGTGTGCTTTGACTTCTTTATGCAGAGAACCTCTTATTACCAACATCATGTGGAGAAACTTGCTGATTCAGGTAAAATTTCAGTGAATTAACTTTCTGATTATTTGAAAGCACCCCCTAGTATGTATATTAACAGAAAGCTGCAATTTTAATCGTTCAGGCTATCTATCAAGTGAGTGTATTGTTAACACTCAATTTCCGAGGCATAAGCATACTTGGCCTGGAACATGAAGTGCCTGCACACGCCACCAG
>NW_010942205.1:0-274 GCF_000633955.1 Camelina sativa
TTTCACCGAAAGGTATGGCATCAGTAAGTTATGTGGCATGGTTTAACTTTAAAGCTGTTTGATTTTTTGGTCTAGCCACATTGTCCATCTTTTTTAGCAAGTGTATCAGATATTTGCATCTTTGATTATTTCGTTTTGGGGATGATAAGCAGAAAATGGACCGAGGAACAACCTCACAATTTGGAGACCGCAGGCTCCTTCAAACTATGTCATATTGGGAGACTGTGTGACGTCAAGGTAATATATTAGTGGCTCATCTGGTTACATGTATATC
>NW_010942206.1:0-274 GCF_000633955.1 Camelina sativa
GCTTCAGCAATGAGTCACTTCTAAGCACCTTGTATAGAGGAGTGCTTGCTAAGATAAGAATGCTTCTTGACACAGCCTCAAATGGCAATTTCCTCAACAAGAATGTGGAAGAAGGATGGGAATTAGTTGAGAATCTTGCTCAATCTGATGGCAATTATAATGAGGACTATGATAGGACCATAAGTAGCTCCTCAACTGATCAAGAGGACAAGTATAAGAAGGATTTAAGGATGGTCAATGAGAAGCTTGACAAGATCCTCCTCAGCCAATCCAA
>NW_010942207.1:0-274 GCF_000633955.1 Camelina sativa
TGAAAATAGATCACTGCAGGTTTGTCCATAATGGGCGAATGTTTTATCATTAATTATTTTTAAATTTGTTCAAAGTACAACTTGCCTTTTTGAATGATCTCATCTTGTATTTTCTTTTATTGGTTGTGAGCTTTAAACCATCTTTTTTCTTTCTGATTAGAGTTTCTTTCACCTGAATGAATCTTAAACTAATAATAAAAAATGAGCTAACAATTGTTAGACAAGAATCACATGGGATATGATGTGTGATCTACTAGTTTCTCAGCTCAATCAC
>NW_010942208.1:0-274 GCF_000633955.1 Camelina sativa
ATATTGAGATTTGATAATATCATAAATATACATTTTCCAAAAAAAAAAAAATAATGTATATATATATATATTTTTTTCCGATTACAAGTTGAAAAAATCAAGATCGTAGGTTTAGTTTTACCATAAATTTTTATTCTCTTTTATAAACATGGCATGCCTGCTGTTCGATCCCATTAAAAAAAGAACGGAAAGAGAGACTATTTTTACGATGTGGAAGACCTAAACCCTTTTATTCTTTTGTATCATTTAATGATATCAAAAGAGGGAAATTAGA
>NW_010942209.1:0-274 GCF_000633955.1 Camelina sativa
TGTTACCACCATTTCCATATGACCCAATGATCGAGTTAAGCGTGAAAACATCCGGAAGAGAATCTCCATCCTCGATCATATCAGCCAGAACATTTTCCATTTCCTCAAACATACCAGCCTTTCCATACCCATCAATAATAGTATTGTAAGTAACCGTACTGCATCCAACTCCAAGATACGACATCTCAAGAACAATACTTTTAACCAGATCAAACCGACCAAGTTTGCAGCAACAACTGATGAGAACAGTGAAGGTAAACACATCTGGCTTACA
>NW_010942210.1:0-274 GCF_000633955.1 Camelina sativa
AGTATCCGCAAAAAAGATGCAAATATTTCAAACAAAAATACGTTTTTAAGGCCACAACATATATCAAGGCACTATAACACCTATATCTAGATCTATAGGTACAACATTGAAAATAGGTATAAAAAGAGAAGTAAATTGTCAAAAGAATCACAAGTATTTACTCTACATCTATATATAGTCAATTTACATGTGGGTTATACAAAATAATCACAAGTATTTATTGAAGATGTGTGTCAATGAAGCCCTAAGCGAAAGGCTGTGTAGTACCAAAAAA
>NW_010942211.1:0-274 GCF_000633955.1 Camelina sativa
TCCAAATCCTATGTGCTTCTTTTTCTTTTTCAACGCTCACAGAAGATGGTGCCGCTAGGAGCTCTTGCTGGCAAGCAAGCAGGTTTGCATAAGCTTCTTGCACCCTCTTTTCTATTCCTGAATAATTCTCCTTGCTAAAGTCTTTTATCACATTCTTCAGAAGTTTCAGTTTCTTTGAAATTTTGAACATTTCAGTCCCATCGAGGCGAAGAGCATCCCACCAGACCTTGATAAGTGGCCCAAAATCCGGATTTTGGTTTAGTAGAGACATGAA
>NW_010942212.1:0-274 GCF_000633955.1 Camelina sativa
GACCACTTTGGGGGCAAACTTATTGCCTTTCACCCACTCAGCAAACTTATCCAGTTCCATATCATAACTGATGAGCAGATTTACTCTCTTCAAAGTAGTTATCTCTTGTAAGAGAGAATGAGTAGAAACAAGTATTCGAAAGTTTTCTTCTTCCTCCAATTTGGTGGCTACGGGGTACTTCATGTTGAGAAGAAAGAGCTGGAGCTCTTTGGCTTTGCTCAAAGTCGAGACCAAGATGCAGCACTGATTGAAATCAATGGCATCTAGACACTGA
>NW_010942213.1:0-274 GCF_000633955.1 Camelina sativa
TCACCTTCGTATGTACGTGAAGGTGAATACGAAGCAATTCAATAAGCAAAAAGAGATATGTCCCTTGTGAAATTTTGATCATCTAAAATGTTTGAGAACTACAATATTACAACAACAACTTAGACCTTTCTTTCAACCGGTTTGATGATACATGTATGTAGAACAAACAACTTAGACCTTTCTTTAAAGATCCCGTCTCGTTCTGTCTTGGCTAAACCTGTGGTTTAGTTATTAAGTCTTGAACCAGTTTGATACCTGCAGAACATGAATCAAG
>NW_010942214.1:0-274 GCF_000633955.1 Camelina sativa
TTCCTTCTGTTTCAATAAACTCTTTCACCAACTTCTCATAATCTAGGTCCCCAACTAGTTCTCTTTCTATGGATATGATAGCTAGCCCATTCAATCTTTCTTGTGACATAGTTGATCGCAAATATGACTTGATCAACTTTAACTTTGAAAAACTTCTCTCAGCAGTGGCAACAGAAACTGGAATTGTCAACAATATGCGATAAGCAATCCATGAGTTTGGGTAACTATCTTCCATTCCTTTCAAATAGTTCAACACCTCAATAGGTCTCTTGCA
>NW_010942215.1:0-274 GCF_000633955.1 Camelina sativa
TACTGCAATCTTCCTGCTAGGCTTCGAAAATACTTGGGATTGGCAAACAGAACATTTTGAAGGGGTGTTTTCTTGAGTTTCTGTGGAAGTGGTGTGGCCATGGATGCGCATGTTGACATGCCTGCAGTAGCTAGGAGATCCTCAGCGTACTTTTGTTGAGATAAGAAGATACCAGTGTCGTGATATTGAACTTGGATACCGAGGAAGTAGTGGAGCTTGCCAAGGTCCTTCATCCGAAACTCTGTATTCAGTTGATCAAGGAGTGTGGAGAGCA
>NW_010942216.1:0-274 GCF_000633955.1 Camelina sativa
AAGCAACATCAATTGTGCCATTGAGAAAACCAGTGTACCATGATGCGGAGAGCTTTGGAGACCTCTTGAGACCAGGATCGCTAAAATTCACGTGGTACATTCCAAAGCTCAGCTTGTATCCACCCACTAGTTCATACAAATCAACCAGTGACCATACAAAGTAAGCTCTCGTGTCTGATCCATTCCTGATCATGTCGGAAGATTTTTTTCAAAAACAGTGTGTCAAGTAAACCATAATGAAAGTGGGACATCGGACCACTAAAACACATCAATG
>NW_010942217.1:0-274 GCF_000633955.1 Camelina sativa
TCGCTTTCTTTATTGAACCGGCTTTAGCGTAGGCCTTTGCCATTGCAGCCACTGTGCCACTATCTAGCTTGATTCCATCTCCTCTACCCCACTGTCTCATAAACATTTCCATTTCTTCTACCTTTGATTCAGCCGCGTATATCTTTAAAACTTTGTTCACCGTGAGACTATCAGGATCGACGTTGTTCTCCTCCATCTCACGAAGAATCTCCTCCACCATATTTGATTGCTTGTGGAGAGAGAGAATCAAGCTGAATGGTGAAGGTTTCAAGAG
>NW_010942218.1:0-274 GCF_000633955.1 Camelina sativa
TCTAGGGTCAGAATGTGTGACATTCCAATGCATTTGACAAATTGTAATAGTTCGGATGAATTTGGAGTGTTTAGACAACAGTTGAACCCGTATTATCCCAAAACAGGCTTAAACCGAGAAAACATGCTCAAATCGAGGGAAACATTGATTCGAAGCAGTAAACAGCTATGTTACTCTTTCTAGGGTCAAATATACAGCAATCCAATGCATTTGACTAATTACAAGACTTCACGTTGAATTTGGAGTGTTTAGCCACTACTTATACCCATTTTGT
>NW_010942219.1:0-274 GCF_000633955.1 Camelina sativa
AGAAACTTTACTACACTACTCGGAAATCATTGCAAGAAACATAAAAGTATATATGAACGAAAATTGCATTGTATTAAAAGATAGAGTATAGGATAAAGAGTACAAAGTAGAGATCTAAGGAAATGACAAAAAGATATATAAAAAAATCCTAACAAAAAAGTGAAAAGTGTTTTGAGTCGCTTAGTTCTCTCACAGAAGCTCTCGCTCAGTTCTCTCAAAGTGAAAAGTGGTTTGAGGGTCTGCGGCGTGCTCGTTTGCAAGGAAGAAGAGGAGG
>NW_010942220.1:0-274 GCF_000633955.1 Camelina sativa
GAATTCAATAGCTTAGAATCAACTTTTAACAATTGTAAAGATCTGTTTATACTGTTAACCATATTTCTTTCTCTTTGTGTGTCTGATTTCTTTCAGTCAAGAACTGCCTACATCGAATTTCAGTGTGGAACTCGATGCTGCCCATGGAACCTGGATTTCAAACGATGTGGCCCTATTGTCAACAAAATCTGGGGAATTGTTACTGCTGACTCTTATATATGATGGGCGGTAATATTTTGATCTTCTTTAAATAACTCTGCTGACGCTTGTAAAT
>NW_010942221.1:0-274 GCF_000633955.1 Camelina sativa
GTCTCCATCCTCAAGTTTTCACAACATTCTTGTCACTTCTCTGATTTCATCTCACCTAAAGCACACTTCAGGACACGAGACTCTCTTCAAGTAGATACCTATAGCATAAGAGTCAAGTAGAGTGTGAGTGAAACCAATAAACATAGAGTGCAAGATAAGGTACACTTAGAGAAAAGTCAGAATAAGTGATTCATACCTTCTTTGATTTGGCATAGCTGACATATATTGTTCTGCCATGATGGAATGTCCCATCCAACTTGATTGCTTCAGAGGC
>NW_010942222.1:0-274 GCF_000633955.1 Camelina sativa
CCTCAGAAGTACATATGAAAAGAAAGCTTCAAGCTGTACCTTAAGCTCAGTACGAAGATTTAGGTAGAGATTAAGAACGATGCTGCAAACTGTAGAAAGAATCAGAGGGCTCATGGACACACCAAACTGCATCAAGCTAGAGAATAACTCATCCTGAATCAAATTCAACAGCTTTGGGTGCTCACGGAAAGAAGGCCCTCCAAGTTCTATAGCAGAATTAATTAAGCCTAGAGCGAAAAGAGGAACATCTTCATCAAACGCTATTGGGTTGGAT
>NW_010942223.1:0-274 GCF_000633955.1 Camelina sativa
AATCTACCATGTTAGAAGTAGATTCTTAGGATTGAACCCACAGCCCTCATTTATATTTCTTTGGTGCTAGTTCAGTCTTTGGAAAAAAATAAAAAATCTATGTTTAAAGCATTGTGTCATTTGAAAGCATCTCTTTCTAGTGTGAAACTTGCTTGAACATTTTTTTGCATCTCTATACTATTGGACTTTAATCTGATCATTAAATATCTTGCTTATGGACTATGAAAGCTAGCTCATGGAACTTTGAATTGGGTTAACATTCTCTTTTTACCAC
>NW_010942224.1:0-274 GCF_000633955.1 Camelina sativa
AAAAAAACTTTTTTGGCAGTTTGTTTTTGCTCCTATTTTTGTTGGAGTTTTCTTATCAGCTGTTGTGACACTCGAAGGAAAACCATCAAATGTCATACCGAAGTTACAGCAGGTTAGATTCAAAGCTAATTAAACTTTTTATTTCCACAGCATGGTGCAGGAACCTAAGTTTGACACGTCGTATCTTTTTATCTGTATTCTAATTGAATCCATGTATTGCTGATTGCGTAGGAGTGGACTGGTGCAGTGCTAGCAAATTGGCAGCTATGGATAC
>NW_010942225.1:0-274 GCF_000633955.1 Camelina sativa
TATGTATGTTTTCTGTATTTCAAAACTCTAAAGTCAAAAATCAAATTGAAAAATACGAATCAAAAAATGAGTATCGTTTCATATTCAAAATGTTTTAAAATATCTTCGATTCTTCAGAATATATGGACTGATAACTATACACTAATAAAAATACATTATCAATAAAGAGTCAAGGACCGTTTAGTTACATATGATACCTATCAATTATGATATACATTCAACACAGTTTATCGGAGTTTCCATTTGAATCTTCAATCCTTTAATTTGAACTATC
>NW_010942226.1:0-274 GCF_000633955.1 Camelina sativa
TTAATTATTTCATCAAATTATGATGAGATTCAAGAAGACAAGAATGAAGATTCCAAAACCTGAATCTCTGCTGCCTCCTGCGAAATATCAGCCTTCTCCCCACGGAGCTTCCTCAGCGCAGCTTCAAACTCCGCATCACGCCCCATCTTTGCCTATAATAACACATGCATGTACGACTAAATTTCACAAGAAAAGATGCATGTGCGTGCTTTTTTATTTTAAGGTGCCTTCTTACCAGCCATCTTGGAGACTCAGGGATTAAAAAGAGGCCAAG
>NW_010942227.1:0-274 GCF_000633955.1 Camelina sativa
ATAGGGGTTATAGTTTGCTCACTTCATATCCGATGCCAATTCTCTAAATACCCACATTCTTATCACACTACCATGTTGTTGCATAATCTATATATGACATTGCAGCAATCATCTAATATCATGTATGCAAATGTCTGACTATAAGTGTGCATACCTGTTTTCCAGGATCAGCTCTCTTTCCGTTTGGCTTGCCCATGCTCAACTCTTCAATTTTGAGCCCATTTGGGTGTGTCCGTACTTGAGAAGACTTGGAGTCCACTTGGGTTTGCTTCTC
>NW_010942228.1:0-274 GCF_000633955.1 Camelina sativa
AAGCTTGGCCTCGCGTTTCAACGAGATCAACTCCTTCTCCTGGTAAACTCAGAAACGACAGATCAACTTCAGTTTCAAAAAACAAATCATAGATTTGGAGATTTGTTCTTCATGGGAAGCAAAAAAAAAAAGATAGAAATGTAACCTTCTCGGCGTACTCCTTAGAGTACTGCTCGGCTCTTTTGAAGATGAGCTTCCTGTTCTCGGCGTTCTTCTTCTTGGCAGCTTCAGCATTCTGCTTCTTCTCCAGAGCCCACTCCTCCTCTCTCTTCCT
>NW_010942229.1:0-274 GCF_000633955.1 Camelina sativa
GGATTCTCCACCCACATCTCCGAACCAACCGATCTATGAACAACCGTAGGGCACCAAGAGCTCATCAAGCAACTGTGGAGCCACCAAGCGCCGAGACAAACCCACCAGAGTCTGACCTGAACGGAACTGCCCTAGCAGCCAACACTGACCTTGTGAGAAAGTCTGACCTCGACGCCCTCATTAAGGCCCTAAAAGAAAACTCCGGTAACTCCTACCTTGCTCTAAACCAAGCTAAACCGCTTATAGTTGATTCTGGTGCATCACATCATATGAT
>NW_010942230.1:0-274 GCF_000633955.1 Camelina sativa
AATTAATTACCTGTTGCTGAAGAGCAAAGATGTGAGCGACGCAACCATAGATAGGGTCCCTTATCCGAGCCTGAGCTTCATAGCAAATAGTTACGACAGCATCGGACCTTCGATGAACTGGTATGTGCAAAAGAAGCTTCGAGACGTTACTGGCTCCGAACACTTTATGCACCGCTGCAAAATAAGCTGAGCCTTGCTCGGAGTCGAAGTAGGGTGCAAATATACATCCCGGCACACACTTTCTCCTTAGAAACTTACAAGCACCACATGGGCC
>NW_010942231.1:0-274 GCF_000633955.1 Camelina sativa
CTCTCCGAACTGGTCAGCCGCGAAGGTCATAACGCATGGCTTGTGTCCTCCTTCTCCAACCGCCATCACATACAATGCCATAAAGAACACTTTTTCTCTCATCCTCCGCGCCACAACCGTCACAGACAATGGCAACATTACCATTCCCTGGAAATTAATTATTTGATTAGTGTATTCATATTAATTAGTCTTTATTTCGATATGAGATCTTGAAAACATGATAAAGAGTTAAGGTCTAGGATCAGACAAAAAGATAGATGAAAGAAGACAAGAG
>NW_010942232.1:0-274 GCF_000633955.1 Camelina sativa
TGTGGGAGATCATGAAGCTTCTCGTCTAAAAGACTCTTGTACTCGTTATCTCTATCTTCCCATTTACGCATGAACTCAACCTGCAAACTCACAAATGACAAACCCCATCAATAAGTCATTTATAAAAGAGAGGAAGTACGATCATGTTAGAAAACAATAATAAACGGACTTGTTTCTGAAACGTATCGAATTCGTCTGAACTAAGAGATCCATCGCTGTTAGAGTCAAGAAGCTGCATCATCTCCTCTGCGTCTTCACCTGGAGCTCCAAGCTC
>NW_010942233.1:0-274 GCF_000633955.1 Camelina sativa
ATTATTTATATTGGTAAAGTAAAATTGACATCACGCTCATTATTAACTTGATTTTTCTAGTTTAAATCTACCAATTGAGAGAATATATTAGAAAACCTAAAAAGTGAAAATTAGTCAATTATGCTTAAAGAAACTTTGGGACATAAGCCAATAACTAGATATAGCTAGTTATTATTTTTATTTTATTTTGGTGAACAAAACACCATATTATTGATTACAAATCACGTTATGAAGCCTCTTATATCTTTAGCGTATATCAAAGGGAGATTAGACT
>NW_010942234.1:0-274 GCF_000633955.1 Camelina sativa
GTAGAGAGATTGGTGCAGATCAAAGGCTTTTCCTCGGCAAAGAAACCGTGTTCTGTAGAATACGGTCGTGATTCTGTCCCAAAAGATGTGAAGGAAGGTCATTTCGCGGTGATAGCCGTCGATGGGTATCATGAGCCTACACAGAGATTCGTTGTCCCGTTGATGTTTCTGGAACATCCTATGTTCCGTAAGCTTCTAGAACGAGCAGAGGAGGAATACGGGTTCGACCACCACGGAGCCCTGATGGTACCTTGCCAACCAAGCCACCTCCAGA
>NW_010942235.1:0-274 GCF_000633955.1 Camelina sativa
GAGCATCTCTCACTTTTGGTTAGTATAAAACATATTCATGATTTTTTTAAAAGTGTATAATGTATAGAGTTCATTTATGGAGTTATTAATTTACCAATTCTTAAGCATAACCATTAAAAAAATTTGGGACCAAAAAAATATATTGATTTATCGAGTTTTAATTGTTATTAATTTATCACTATTTTTAAATTTAAGATATATACGTAGTTTAAAATGTGGAGTAAATTCATAGATAAAGCATAAAATATTCATCCTTCATAAAATTGCTGGAAAA
>NW_010942236.1:0-274 GCF_000633955.1 Camelina sativa
TGTTGGAGAAAGAACCCCCTTCAAGAAACTTATCTGGTCAACTGGATTATGTAAAGCATATCACTGGCATAGAGAGACATGGAAGTAGACTTCCTCTTTTGCATGCGCCAAACGAAAAGAGAACCAATGGAGACCTAGATTTCTTAATGGCCGAATTTGCAGGTAATTTAAAAAATTTGTATTTAGGAAGACTGTTCATATTGTAAGCACATACGTATATGATTTTTTCGCCTGTGCCGTATCATTACATTGTTTCTTCAGAAGTCTCTGGACG
>NW_010942237.1:0-274 GCF_000633955.1 Camelina sativa
AAGAGTCAGAATCTGGAATTGGTTCTTGGGACTGGAATCTGAAAGGAGACAAGTCTACCTATCATGCTTTATACCCAAGGTCCTGGACAATGTATGAGGGTAATATGATTCTATACATAATTTCACACTAAGAAATATTGTTCCGTCTGTGTTATGAACCTGAAACATTAATATTTGATGGTCTATAGGTGAACCTGATCCAGAGCTTAGGATTGTATGTCGTCAAGTTTCACCTTTTATACCTCACAACTACAAAGAAAGCAGCTTTCCTGTG
>NW_010942238.1:0-274 GCF_000633955.1 Camelina sativa
ATATATATATATATCGTGTAATATGTTTTCTCACCAAGTAATATGTTTTCTCACCAAGTAATTAGCAGATTTTCCGTCTACGATGTCTTGTCCAACACACAACTAATCATGCGAATGTTATACGGACCAAGAGAACTTTTGAAATGTACTGTGTTATTTTCAAAATTTAATAAATAATATATTGCTAAAAGTTGAATTATAATTAAGATTTTGTTAACTCATTTTTGGATCAGAAATCGAATCCGAATTAAAAATCAGATATATATATATATAT
>NW_010942239.1:0-274 GCF_000633955.1 Camelina sativa
TATATATTTTATTTTATAGATTGCAATCAAGTTCCCTCATTGATTTCTCCTTCTGGTGGAAGACAGGAAATGACTGTGGTATCAAATCATCTGTCACAAAAATAAAAATAAAACATACCAAAAAGCTATAATAATTGAGAAACAAACACATAAAATAAAAATGATTTAGAAGAAAAAGGAAAAAAAACTTATTTGTTTAAACAAAAAAATGTGAAATGGCCATCAATTGATATGAGGTGGCAGGGAGACCACTCATAGTTGGTAGGGGCACCTA
>NW_010942240.1:0-274 GCF_000633955.1 Camelina sativa
TTTTTGACGTCTCTGAGATTATCATACGGTAAGAGTTTCTCAAGGATCCCAATGGTTCTCTCCGGTAAGTTAACATTTTTTAGTGTCCATACTCATAACTAGCTATTGTTACTTTTTTGTTTTGTTTCTTGGTTTTCTGGAGCTAACTGGAGTTAACAATCGAACGAGAGTGGTTTTATGAGAGGTAACGCGAGATATTAGTGCGGTTCAATCAAATAGTCGTCCTCTTAACTTATGGAGATCGGTGTTGTTCGATTGAGCCGTGCCAATATCA
>NW_010942241.1:0-274 GCF_000633955.1 Camelina sativa
GAACAAATCACAATTATATAGATAAATTCTCTAAACAAACGATTAAGAAGATGAATGAATTACTTCGGATTCCGCCACTTGAAGCCAGTAAGCTCTCTGCAAACGGAAATACTCCTCCTCCGCCGTCTCCTCCGCCGTCTCCATAAAATCTCCTCCTCGTGTTTGGGATCCAGGCGATATTAGTTTCTATTTTACTTTTATATAGGGCGAACATTAGACGGACTTCAGTTGGGCCTTCTCAACCTAAATCTTATATCTGATTTACGAAACCAAC
>NW_010942242.1:0-274 GCF_000633955.1 Camelina sativa
TCAGTCCTATGAGGTGTACTCAGCATTGATCTTGACATAATCATAGCTAAGATCGCACCCCCAAGCCTTTCCGATGGCTGCACCTTCACCTGTTCACCGGACAAAACCACACTCAGGTCCACAATACAGGGTTTATTTCATAAAGCTAGTCAAAACACTCTCTTACCTACGGATAAATCGATCGTAACCGTTCCATGAACCTCGCCCTTTTTCTTGAGGTAGTTACTGGCTCCATCCCTGTTATATGCATTTGTGTAAGAACATGATCTAACTA
>NW_010942243.1:0-273 GCF_000633955.1 Camelina sativa
ACACTTCGCAAGCTCCTGTCACCTTCAGAGCTCTGATGCACTTTCAGTTATGGCGAGAATCGCATTCCGAATCAATCGATCGATTACCTTTGTAGATTGTTGCGGAGTGAAGGAAACATATTGTTGTGTAAATATGTTGTCTAGTTCCATTCATATCTCATAAATTATCGCCTGATTGCACTTCTCCTAGGAACCCTTCACAAACTGTAACTTTTCTCTCCCTTATAACTCATATTTATTTTGTGCAGGTATAATTGAGGTTTTGTGAGCACA
>NW_010942244.1:0-273 GCF_000633955.1 Camelina sativa
TTTGAAACGGTTTTGGGGAGAACAATCTCCATTTACCATACCAATCAAATTTCCATCTGGGCTCCATGCTACACGAGTGACAGATATCGATGGGTCTTTAACAATAGAACCCTGGGAAAGAAAATGCAATCACCATATTAACAAAAATCATCACTTAAAAGCTGGATTAGGTTAGTGTTAAAGTATGTTTCTAGGAATTTAAAATAAAAACGATGGAAGAAGAAAGAAAAACCTGAAAGATCCCAGAACAAGCTGCCATATTCCATATCTTAA
>NW_010942245.1:0-273 GCF_000633955.1 Camelina sativa
AATTTAAGAAAAATTCAAAACTAATGAAAAAAATGCTCAGAATAATCTAATTCGATAACACCTAAACAAGTAAAAGAGTATTTTACTCACCCAAAATTACTAAAATACATGTAATATATTTAAAAAGATATACTTTGAACATTATTAATACTGTAAAACCATAAATAAATTTAGTGAATAAAAAAATATTTATAGTGAGAAATTAAAGTTAAATAATGATTATTAGTTTAGAATTAAATGTGAATAGATATAGGACTTGGTAATATGTTTTTT
>NW_010942246.1:0-273 GCF_000633955.1 Camelina sativa
GTATTAATGTAACAAAGATACTCAAATACTAGTTTAGATCTATCAGTTACGTTTTGAAGCAAATGTAGGCATGAACTCCTTGGATTTCTGAAGAGGTGCTTCATCAAACCAGCCATGGCTAAGAGCCTCATCAACTGTTAGGCGCTTCTCTGGGTCACAATTCAGTAATCTGTTCAACAAATCAAATCCCAACTCTGACAGAATTGGAGCTCCAGTAAAAGATACAGCAGGAAATTTCTTACGCAGTAAATTGTACCTGAAATATAAGCACAG
>NW_010942247.1:0-273 GCF_000633955.1 Camelina sativa
AAGAGAGCTTAGCCTTTGAAGTTTCCACTTCACTTGAGATCTCATGATCTCTCTTGTCTTTAAGAACAAAAGGCTGACCTCTATATGGCAAATTGGTTGGGTTGTTGATATCAAATTTCATGATCAAACCCTCAGCTATGCTCAAGGTTATCAACCCCTCCTTAACATCAATTACAGCTCCAGCAGTAGCTAGGAATGGTCTTCCTAGGATGATAGGGTCTTCTAGCTCCTTATCCATGTCTATAATGAGGAAATCAGTGGGAATTCTGGTCT
>NW_010942248.1:0-273 GCF_000633955.1 Camelina sativa
CTCTTGCTCATCATGATGCTTGTCTTTACCACCTCCCATTGTTAATATTCAATTCAGAAAAATATAACCTACAAATAGAGTTTGTGATACATCATTAGGGTCAAAGATCAAGCAAATTTAAACACTTGTTAGCTTCAAAAACAAATCTGATACATAATCACGGATCAAAACCAGAGTACATCTTAAGAATGGCCATCAACAAAAAAAAAAAAAAAAAGTGGTTCCAAATACAAAACAATCATTTCAGCAACGAAGAAACGCGGATCGATCATT
>NW_010942249.1:0-273 GCF_000633955.1 Camelina sativa
ACTCGAAACCGACCCGCCCGACTTGGTGCATGGTCCGGTCCCGGTAGAGGAGCCGTTGTTAACGGAGCAGCCACTTAACTCCACGTCAGCTACGGAAACCACGAAGGGACTGTACTTGTAGTTGACGGGGTACTTACCACCTTTAGTGGCCCACTCTGAACCGTCCCAAACGGTGACGTATAGAGACATCGGTTTAGACGGGTACGCGCTTGTGAAGGCTCCCCGGTTCGGAAACTGCCTAACCGGAATGTTGTCTACCAAAAATCTGTAAAA
>NW_010942250.1:0-273 GCF_000633955.1 Camelina sativa
CTCTTAGGTAAAAAGAGTTAAAAACTGAGTTATACCTCTGTAAAAGGATCCTTGATATCATCTCGTTCTACGCTGCTTTCCTAAAGACAAAATCCAAAACAGTCATGCAGAGCCAGGCCCAGATCATATAAGGAAGTCTACACTCACAACACTAGCTGAAAATAAGCGATACAAGAAATGTGAATCAGATGTCAAACTCACATAATTTGGAAATATAACCATGTCTACATTTGGAGGAACATCAAGCAGCAACCGTCTCAATGAGTACTCACG
>NW_010942251.1:0-273 GCF_000633955.1 Camelina sativa
TGGAATTGGAGCAATACCCAACTGGTCCTCACATTGCTTCTCGTATGGTTGTCACTGTAAATCCTTATGTTTAACTGGGTTTAGTGGAGAAAGATTCATAAAAGGCTAGTATTGAATACAATAAGTAGACGATCTCTTTGTATCTCTTTATTCACATATCTAAATCACAGGATTGAGATCTCTCTCTCAAGCAATGGCGGCGACAAGTGAGAAACAAAACAGCACAAAGCCTCCTCCTTCTCCTTCTCCTCTGCGCAATTCCAAGTTTTTTCA
>NW_010942252.1:0-273 GCF_000633955.1 Camelina sativa
GAAACAGAAATGGCTTCAACTTCAACACTAACCATGAAAACAATCTTCCTCGTACTCATCTTTGTCTCTTTCGCAATCTCTCCAGCAACTTCAACGGCGCCGGAAGAATGCGGAAGCGAGTCAGCGAACCCGTGCGTCAACAAAGCTAAAGCTTTGCCTCTCAAAATCATAGCAATCGCCGCTATCCTCGTTGCAAGCATGATTGGTGTCGGAGCTCCTCTCTTTAGCCGTAACGTTTCGTTCCTCCAACCAGACGGAAACATCTTCACTATC
>NW_010942253.1:0-273 GCF_000633955.1 Camelina sativa
AAAAAAAAAAAAAAAAAAAAAAGCCTACTAATTTACAAACTTCAAATCAATTTGTGGAACCAAATTCTTCCCAAAGATAAACACAAGATCATTCTCCAATGGAGTTAGATTCAAGTCCAAGATCTTTTTGCTGCTACTGCATCGATTCAAAACCGGTCTGGAATAAACAAGAGGAGAAGGGATAACCGATTGTTCGGTCATCATGCTCGCCCTATGCTTTCTCATGTGACCGCCTAGAGCTTGACCGGTACCAAAAATTTGATCGCAGATTGA
>NW_010942254.1:0-273 GCF_000633955.1 Camelina sativa
CAGCAATGAAAAGTTAAACCGCAAACTTGTGTTTGATGCTGTTAATGAAATGCTTGTGAAGAAGCTCGCTTATGTTGAGAGCACTACAGATCCATGGATGAAGCAAGCTAAAGCGAGGAAGAATGTCTTAAGTGCGCAACATCTCTTGAAAGAGCTATGTTCAGAGATAGAGACACTACAGAAGCAAGCTAAGAAGAGATCAGAAAACTTCTTGTTGTTGGAGGAAGAAGAAGAAGAAGATTTCTTGAAATGTATTTTGGATGAAGATATGGC
>NW_010942255.1:0-273 GCF_000633955.1 Camelina sativa
AGGCAGGTTTCCCTAAAAATCTGGACTCCTGCAGAAGATGTACCAAAGACTGCCCATGCTATGTATTCCCTTAAGGCGGCCATGAAGTGGGATGAGGATGTAAGCACTTGCATTGTTTTCAATTGTCGTTGTTACTTGTTACTACTGAATCTGATTATTTATTTGTGTGTACCCTTTGTCCACTAGGTGTTCGGCCTTGAGTATGATCTGGATCTCTTCAACATTGTCGCCGTTCCAGATTTTAACATGTATGACCAAATGGTGGTTTCTGTC
>NW_010942256.1:0-273 GCF_000633955.1 Camelina sativa
AAAAAAAAAAAAAAAAAAAAAAAAAAAAAAAAAAAAACACAACAAATCCCAGTATGGTAGCTTTATAATTCCCAATATAACTCTCTTTCCTTTTAATATTTTCTGTAAATCCCAACACTCAGATTCTCACCCCTAAATAACCCCTCCCCCAGAAAGAAAAAAAAATAAATAACACACTAAAGAACAAAGAACAGAGCTTCTTCTGAGTTCTTTAAAAAAAAAAAGAAAAAAATCGAAACTTTTTGATTCGATTATAAAGATGAAAATGAGAAT
>NW_010942257.1:0-273 GCF_000633955.1 Camelina sativa
CTTCTTTATTGCATTGCCTTCAAGCTGATGGATCAGCAATGGCTTTCCATGCGAGCGTCATACATGGAATTTAATGTAAGTGTAATCCTGTAACCTATTCTAATGTCGCTGAAAGTTTTAGTTTTGAAGAACCATGGCCTTTAATTGTCATATATTTGACTTTCTTGGTGTTTTATCTTGGCCTATACATAAGTTCACCAAATGATTTGTGGCTAAACTGATAATCGTGTGAATGACAGACTGTAATGAAATCGACAAGGCGGCAACTGGAGA
>NW_010942258.1:0-273 GCF_000633955.1 Camelina sativa
AAAATGGTTAGTTTACTCAAAAACTAAAGACAAGGTCTTTTGTTTTTGCTGTAAATTATTCACTCAAGAAGCAAATCCTACTGTTTTGGCAAGTACCGGTTTCAATGATTGGAGAAATATTTCACATAGGCTGAAAAGTCATGAAACTACTCATCATCATATCATTTGCATGACTCGTTGGACAGAGTTAGAAGTGAGATTGAAGAAAACTGAAACTATTGATAAGCATTTGCAGGAGGCAATTAACAAGGAGAGGAAGCATTGGAGAGATGT
>NW_010942259.1:0-273 GCF_000633955.1 Camelina sativa
TCTCACATCTACTTCGTCTAGTGAAGTGTTCGAGAAGAAACTTTTATGTATTTTCTCAATGACCTGTACAGTGAAACCATGTCATGATGCTGACATCCAAAACGACTAGTAGAGAATAACATAACAAGGTGTATAGATAAAGTGCAGACCGCTAATGAAGATGCCAATGTGCCCTCTTCAGGTACCTCATCACGATCTAACTCAAGAAGAGAGGGACCCAGAAGCCCAAATTGTCGTCTACTACAAGGAAAATAAAGATATCTGCCACAAAAA
>NW_010942260.1:0-273 GCF_000633955.1 Camelina sativa
GTCGGAAATGCAGAGTTTCGCTGGCAAAGGTATATATGTTAAGTTTTTTTTGAAAGATTACAAGTTGCTGTTGGAAAATTAGAATTCTCATCAGTTTGTTTTTTCTCTTAAATGTGCAGTGATGTTGATGATCCCCATACTTTTGTGGACCTCTCTGTGTCAACTTCAAATCCGTAAACTCCGTGCTACTTCTGATATATACCGGGAGCTTATGTTTATTAACAGCAGTTTAATGTTTTGAAATTATTTATTTTGTTTGTCATCACTAAGGGT
>NW_010942261.1:0-273 GCF_000633955.1 Camelina sativa
TGGGATGAATTTGGATTGTTTAGACAACACTTAAACCCGTTTATTCCCAAAACAGGCACAAACCAAGAGAAAACATTGTTACGAAGCAGTATACAGCTATGTTACTCTTTCTAAGGTCAAAATATGTAACAATCCAATGCATTTGACTAGTAAGAGTTTGGGATGAATTTGGATTGTTTAGACAACACTTAAAGCCGTTTTATCCCAAAACAAGCTTAAACCAACTAAACAAGCTAAAACCGAGAGAAAACATTGATTCGAAGCAGTAAAAAG
>NW_010942262.1:0-273 GCF_000633955.1 Camelina sativa
TTCATTTTTCTTACAAAGATATGGTGAACAACATTTGACATGCAGGAACCGTTGAGGCGTGAAAGCTAAGACAGACAACAGTTCAGTTGGTGTGGTAACAAAAGATGGATAGGCTCGTGCAGAAAAGTAAAGGATAGGGTCGTTTTACTAATTCGTATCTCTAATTTCTCTAGTTTGTTGAGAAAATTATAACCTGTGTCACCCACTTCTTGGCCCTCTTCTTGTGTCCAAGAGTAATGGTGGGAAAGTGGTAATTACAATATAGCAATACTG
>NW_010942263.1:0-273 GCF_000633955.1 Camelina sativa
TTTTTTTTGTCATCTGCACAATCGCCAAGACGTGAAACCTCACATGGGTTATGCCAAGATGGCTCTTTATAAAACAAACTCCAAACGTTCAATTGCTAACTATTATCATATCATAATAATCACCAATATTTTCATTCTCTCTTCAATCATATCTTCATCCATGGCTTCTTCTTCTTCGTCTTCCATTGATTTTTCGACTGCTATTCTAATAAGGGTCGATCAATCTGGCAAAGGAGACTTCAATAAGATTCAAGAAGCAATTGAATCTATCCC
>NW_010942264.1:0-273 GCF_000633955.1 Camelina sativa
TGCAGCTGCAAGACATCAAGAACCGAAAGAGAGACAACGAAACCAGCAGGCTTAGAGCTCTTTTTCGACAATACGCTGTTATAGGTTTTATATTTTGGGTTTTTTTTGCAAGTCTAGTAGTATACTTATGAAGCAAGACATAAGGGAGAAGAAGCATAAGCTAGATTGATCTTTATATCCAGTTTGTGTATTTATCTTGGTTCTTCTAATGGTTTTTTTCCTTTTCTGTGGTTGTCTTTAGGTTTCTTTTTTTTGGGCTGTCTTTTTTTTTTT
>NW_010942265.1:0-273 GCF_000633955.1 Camelina sativa
TACCACAAAATCAGCTTTGATGGAATGAAGCCACTCCACTTCTGTTTTCAATATTTCAGCTCGAGGAACAACAGCTGTTTCGACATACTAATTAAACACACACACCATCATCCAAAATGTTAATAAAATACATTCAAAAGGGAAGACCAACATGGACATGAATCATATGAAAAATTCTAAAAAATAAAAGACCTTTTCTAACGAGGCAAGACGATCAACGGTCAATGCATCAGCTTGCACAGCACCACAATCCAAAAGAACCTAAAAACAACA
>NW_010942266.1:0-273 GCF_000633955.1 Camelina sativa
AAATTTCTAAATAACAATCTTCTCCTGGATTGTCTCCGGTTTAGTTTCGCCGGAAAGCTCCTCAAGTGATATCCCCTTAGGCTCCGGGATTGTAAGATACGTGATAAGCAAGCCAGCAAGATTGATACCACCCATGATGTATAACGTCCTACTCATCCCCAAAGCTTTAACCAAAGCAGCAAACCCGAATGAACCAACCATCGCACCGGCTTTACCTGATGCGGCTGAGATACCGTGACAAGTCGACCTAAGCCTAGCCGGAAAGATCTCAGC
>NW_010942267.1:0-273 GCF_000633955.1 Camelina sativa
GTAATAGAGGCAGAGGACGTGGGCGTTTCGGTGGAGGACGTGATCTATCAAAGATCACTTGTTTTAGATGTGATAAAACAGGACACTTTGCCTCTAACTGTCCGGATCGTTTGCTCAAACTCCAGGAAGCTCAAGAGGATGATAACAGTGAGACACAAAACGCTGATGTGCTCATGATGCACGAAGTTGTCTACTTAAATGAGAAGAGATGCGTACCGAGTAAGTATGAGACAAACACGGGAGAAGACAACATCTGGTATCTTGACAACGGGG
>NW_010942268.1:0-273 GCF_000633955.1 Camelina sativa
GAGAGAACAAAACCAGTTAATAACTCAGGCGGATCACGAGAAGAAATAATAAGCTGTGGAGCAATTTGGAAATTACCTGTAGGACTGCCTGACCAGTGACATCCTCTATGTTAAGCATTCCATCAGAAGCAGCTGCGAGGATCTCTGCACATAATTTGGCGAATGTGGCCAATAGGTGTTCTGGAGCCATCTGTTTAAGCAGAGTAATGTAAATCTGCATTCTTTTAGACCTAGCCCTTTCATCATTCCCTCTACAGAACAAATGTAACAAAA
>NW_010942269.1:0-273 GCF_000633955.1 Camelina sativa
TCTTCTTCTTCTTCTTCTTCTTCTTCTTCTTCTTCATCACAAAGATTCAGAAACGTTCTTCGCTCTTTCAAATCCCTAAGATTCACCAAAAGAAAAAAATTCAATCAAGCTATGCAAGACCCTTCCGCAAGACCCGCTACAGGTTACCCATACCCGTATCCATACCCAAATCCACAACAACAACCACCACCCGCCGCTTCCACCAACGGCTACCCTAACCCCGGAACCGCTTACCCTTACCAAAACCATAACCCATACTACGCTCCCCAACAA
>NW_010942270.1:0-273 GCF_000633955.1 Camelina sativa
AAAAAGAAGGAGACAAAAGTAAAGTGGAAAGATTTAAGTGAAGATGACGAAGCTGAAAGAGAAAACCAAGTATTGTGATGCTTAACTTATGCATGGCTTTGTGATATGTAATGACTTCATTTCTTATTTATGAACTATTTTGTCTTCCTTTAGGGTAATGAAAAGCTCTCTACACATGAGAAAGAACGATTAAAGGTTCAATCCAAGATTGAACAGATGGAGAAAACAAACTTAGATCCTAAACACTGGACAATGCAGGGAGAGGTAGCCAGC
>NW_010942271.1:0-273 GCF_000633955.1 Camelina sativa
AACTTCCTCTTCCGGTTGCGTAGTAAAGATGATCTGCATAATAAACTCCCAATCTTTTGAGATACTAGTAGGCTCTATATTGAGGAACTTCGGAAATGAAATTTTTTTATTTCTGCACCAAATGCACAACAGCTTGAATTGCCCAGAGTTAACTAGACATTCGTTGATCTCATTAAAAATTAGTTTTCGAAATCAACAGGCGAAAATGCCGTTGGTAAACGAGTGCTTGTGTTTTCGATTATAAAACACCTCGATGTAATCAAAGATTTCTTC
>NW_010942272.1:0-273 GCF_000633955.1 Camelina sativa
AACACAACGACGGAGATCCTCGATTCTCTTATTGCGAATAAAAGTTCCTGAGAAATTGGGTGGCTTCTCATGATCCCGTGGTCTGCAAATGTAGTGATTGACTTGCGATCGAACTCCTTAAGAAGGTAGCTGAGGAATGACTTGCGCACATCTTCCCCTCTAAAGCTCGGGAAGACATCATATCTCCAACTGCGAGAAGAAGAAGCCATGGGAGACGAAGATAGAGAGATAGAAGAGACAAATCAATTTCTGATGATTTTACTGACAACTCAT
>NW_010942273.1:0-273 GCF_000633955.1 Camelina sativa
ATCTCATTTTTTATTGTTTATACAGCTCAGGGAACTCGAGAGGGGAGTTGATATCCTTGTGGCAACTCCTGGCCGGTTAAATGATTTGCTAGAGAGGGCTAGAGTCTCCATGCAAATGATTAAATTTTTAGCTCTTGATGAGGCGGACAGGATGCTGGACATGGGTTTTGAACCACAAATTAGAAAGATTGTTGAACAGATGGACATGCCTCCACGTGGGGTTAGACAGACAATGTTGTTCAGTGCTACATTTCCAAGGGAGATCCAGGTTGG
>NW_010942274.1:0-273 GCF_000633955.1 Camelina sativa
GTTTAAGGTCTGAGCAGGAAACCTGTAGACCAAAGAGTACAACTTCCTAACTGTGAGTTCTCTATCTCAATCGAATCAACTCTGTACAGACTCCTTATATAACCAACAATCATCTATACGTTCACTTGTATTGTATCTATGTATCTACTCTTGTTTGCCAACTCAGCTTCTCTGTTCTACTCTTTTACTCACCATTCCACTCTTCTTTATGCACCTTCATTTCTTTTATCTTCACACACTGCTTCTTCATTTCTTTGAACGTCTAACATAGAC
>NW_010942275.1:0-273 GCF_000633955.1 Camelina sativa
ATTACCAGCTTGAGAACTTCTACCAGAATCACCGAAGGTATATAACATCACCAGTTAGCAACTATGCCGTAGCATGATGTAGTTTTCGTATTGGTACGGGACTAAGTGTTAGAGACCTAGAGTGGAAGGTGTGGGTTCTATGTGGATATTATCATTGAGTAGGCGGGACGAGGACTGAACTTTGATTAGTTAAACTTTTGTAGCTCTATTTCATCAAATGGTGTCTTTGAAAACAGGTATGTAAAAAGCCGAAGTGATTCACAGTTGAGAAGT
>NW_010942276.1:0-273 GCF_000633955.1 Camelina sativa
TAGCAATAAAAGCTTTGTCTCCATTATAGATTCTCCATATCTGAGAATAAACAAACTATTGGATAAACCGATAAAGTACATAAAACTTCCATCTTTATTCTTCACAACACCCAAAAAAAAAGAAAAAGAAAAAACAGTTTCAATGGAGGAGGAGAAGAAGAGAAATGGTCTACGAGTGATTCTCTTCCCTCTTCCATTACAAGGATGCATAAACCCTATGCTTCAACTCGCCAACATCCTTCACTCGAGAGGCTTCTCAATCACTGTGATCCA
>NW_010942277.1:0-273 GCF_000633955.1 Camelina sativa
AGTGGTTCTAACCTGGAGACCAACAGAACTAGTCTCAACTGCAATCAAGCAGAGGCCGGAGTAGTATCCGGTAAAATCGGAGAAGTATCCGAAATTTTTAACCTTGCAACAAAGAGGTTCAAGAGACTTACCAACCTTAAGCAAAGAGAAGGAGACACACTGCTGGAGGAACGCAGGTGGAGAGGTTGAGAAGAAGACTGATTCATCAACCGAGAATAGAAGCCAACCCCAAACAAGAGGCCCACTGAAATGGATGAACACCTTCAGGGGAGC
>NW_010942278.1:0-273 GCF_000633955.1 Camelina sativa
AGACTGTATCTAAAATTTTTGAAGCGGAATCCTGACTACGTTGGAAAGGTGGCCATTTGGTCTACTGTTTTTCATTCATCAAACTTTGACTAGTGTAAGCCTGCATGAAGTTGAAATTCATTTTCTTTTCATTGACATTTTACAGATTTCCATTTATGGACACTCTCTGGGGAGTGTTCTCTCCTATGACATCTTATGTCATCAGCACAATTTGTCATCCCCATTCCCAATGGATTCAGTATACAAGAAATTTTTTCCAGATGAAGAATCTCC
>NW_010942279.1:0-273 GCF_000633955.1 Camelina sativa
CCAAAGAGATATAAGACGACACCTCTTCAAATTTCTCAAGAAGGTAAGCTTCAATAAGTAACAGCCACATGAAAGCATTAATTAGTATCCATCAGTCAGTATTCTTTTTGTGTACTAAAGACTCCATAATGTTACAAAAATCTACTTCTGAATCCAACTGTGTATACAGATAATAGGAATAGATTAACCACTACTGAAACTCAATTGTAAGGCTTTGAAATTGTTAATGGGTTTGCAGGTGAGGATATTTTCCTTGATGGATGAATCAATCTT
>NW_010942280.1:0-273 GCF_000633955.1 Camelina sativa
AAGAGCTGATCATTGATTTGGATTCTCGGAAATGAATCGTGGTGGTGAGTATATGATTCTACTAAGTTGCTCTAAGGGTCCACACAAAGACGAATACGATTCGTTGCAGCAACTCTCACAAAATTGAAAAGTCTTCTCATCACTGTTTAAAAAAAAATTTCTTTACATCTTTTGTGAAATTAGTGGGGGCACTCCATCAATGAGTACAAAAGAAAGAAGAAACGGTATAAAAGACAAGAAAGAACCTTGATCAATTTCAATGGAATATCAAGA
>NW_010942281.1:0-273 GCF_000633955.1 Camelina sativa
CCGCAAGTTCTCAAATGCTCTTGCAGTGATGGTTGTTGTCTCTGTTGTATGGATAGTGTATGAGGTACCATCCTGTCAATCCCGATTTGTTGCTGAATTAGTAACCTCAAATCTTACTTTTAAGGAAATTTAACTGCTCAACTAAAACTGGCATAGAATTCAAGCTAGGAAAAAAGAAGCTCCTTCTTTCTTGGAATATACCCACCTTGCCTGATGATTTGTTCCCTCCCTGCAGGTGTATTTCAAAGCAACAGATCCATTCAATGAACGATG
>NW_010942282.1:0-273 GCF_000633955.1 Camelina sativa
AAGTGATATGAGGAGAAAGGAAGAAAAGTCATGAAAGATTCTTTGTTATGTCTTTATCATATATCATTAGTATGAGAAATGAGTATTTGCTTCACCAAGCAACTTGTTCTCTCTTTTATTTTTTTGATATTTAAAATTCAAATTGTTTTTTTTTTTTCTTTTTGTCACGTTTATTAAATAAAAGAAAATATATTTTTCTGTATTAAACAAGGAAAAAAACTGCTGTCGATAAAATAAATAAATAGATACTTTAATCTGCTAAATGGCAAAAAT
>NW_010942283.1:0-273 GCF_000633955.1 Camelina sativa
TTTAATGACAGTTTTTTCCGTAATACATTGAATATAATCCCGATAATTACGCTTTTATTGAAATATAATATCAAATTAGGTGAATCTCGAAATCTCAATAGGCATCTTTAACCCTATATATAAATTCTTCTTTGCAATACTTGATATTCATCAAACGTGAAAATTATTTTACTTCCTTCCAAAAAGAATATTTTTGTTTCCTTCTTTAACTGATATCATGAATCTCGGCTTTGATCGACTACGTAACATGTATACATGGGATTCTTATGGTCG